>NC_072896.1:103090227-103393257 GCF_027943255.1 Anastrepha obliqua | reverse complement strand
AGGCAATGTCTCAGAACAATCCTGCAATTACTCCTTGCAAGAAGTGGACAAAAGGTGGAGGTGGATTGAACACACCATTTGCATGTAAACGAACGAAAAAAGCAAATTGAGACTGGACTGGGACGTTTAAGGTTATTGCCGCAAAGGACGCAAATGCGAAAAATCGACATTATGCCCCTCTATTCGGCGCGACAGCAAAAAATAATAATAATAATAAATCAGTGGATGACCTTGGATCGCCACAAAATTACTGTTATTTAGTAACATAAACTAAATACCCAATCGGGGGCATCCAGTTCCGGAGGCTAGACTTAATATTATCTAAAAATGTTTGTACGGGCTGAAGGAAAGTCCTCATACTTACGACACAAGCTGCGGTTTTGAGCGCTCTCAGCGCTTTTTTTTATTTAAACTGTTAAAATGTTAACAGCTTCGCCTTCAAATACTTGTGTATGGCAGTCACAGCAATACATACGTTCCTGTGGACGGGGGCTTGGAGGTAGTGCCATAAAAGAATACCTCGAATCAATTTTCTTATCCTCTGCATCTTCTATTGGTTTTATTGAACATTTCTACTCTCTCTAGTCGATTATGACACCTTTAAGTACTCGAGCAGTATTATAGCTTTTTTTGTGAAACTGTATGGGATTCTACTTCGACTCAAGTTTATGTGATAATGATGATAAGCGTAAGAGTCAGCTCCAGTAATGCTTTGGTTCCAGAAAATTCATCTCAATTTTCGCTCCGTGGATTCAAAGACTCATGGGGATTCCCGAATCACTGTTGTTAATTAAGGGGCATTTGCATTCTGGGTACCCATTTGGCGCTGACCTTAGAACGATACTAAGACGGTCATGTAAGATTGGAGGATGTTTAAAATAAACATGGATTATATTTCAGCATTGCCTTCGTTTATTTATTTTCTATAAGCGCACATCTGAGTAGAAGTTTATCGAATTTTCCCACAAAGTCTAAGGACATCGCTTCGCCGTAATCTGTTGTCCCGGGCTCTGTTCATATTCAATTGGATTTCTACCTTGCTTCGATAAATTGTGACAATTATAAATCATTGTTTTTGTTTTGGGAACAACCCTTGTAAGTAATTAGATGACATATCTCTCAAACTGATGTGTGATATTTTTCTCTGCTTAGTGAGGATTCTAATCACGACATGGAAATCAATTTTCTTCATAGCTGATGTTTGCTTTCCTCGGTTACTTTCTTATCCTACAATATCTTAAAGGCCAATGAACCGAAGTGACTGAAACTTTGTACTAATAATAAAATATTGAGTCGGCAAGTTGTATTAAGTAGGAATACCCGACCTCTCTACGAGTTTTCTGACTTTCTTTCGCATAAGCAGCGGTAATCAGAAGGTCTTACACTCTCCGAAGGCACTCTTAACTGCCCACCTACGTTGGAGAAATTCAAATATATACTATATGTGAAAACATTTTGTGTGACTGAGTGACTAAGAACTGTGGCGCTAGGAAACTTTGATTGAAATAAATACATGAGGGCGGAAGAGTCACTTCTTGGAACTTTCACTATATCAAAGTGTTCGCGATAGTTTCTTCATTAAAGCTGTTTCGATAAGTGTTTTGTTTGGTTGTAAAAATGACCAACTTCTGTTCAATTTTGGAACTCAAATTTTCATTCAAAAAAAAATTGTAGAAAATTGAGGCTTCGCATAAATTTATACCCAAAAGCTTATATTTATGCCTCAATACCTTTTAAACTTCAAAGGGTAAAATGCCGGTAACTTTTCCATCACTGCTGCAGAGACAAGAGCGTAGGCGGTGAGCAAAAGCATAATTTAAAAAATCGAAAAGAAATCAGGGCGAGTGAGGAAGTGCAGTTTGCAAGGAACAAAAGGAAACACTAAAGTATTGCAGTGAAAGTAAATTGCTTGGCATGAATGGTTTATTAAATTGATGATGATGATGATGATGATGATAGTGATGGCTATGGCGATGGTGATGGTGAGCATGACGATGACGTTGACTAAGAACTTGATGATAATGCGAAAGATGATGATTTTAGAAGCAAGAAAACTATTAATTATGTTACCAGTTCACAAGTGCGTGAATGTATATGAATGTGTGCACTTGGAAGAATGCAACTAATGATCAAAACTATGCTGCTGCTGATGTTTACGAGTGAGTTTACGATGCATATTTTGTTACATTAGAATGTTGTTAATAACAATTCTGACTTGGAGAAGTTTAAGGCGAACTCTGAAAGAATGATGAAAGCCATTAGAGAGAAAGCTTTTATTGGCATTCACGTTCGAAATGCTGGCACTGCACTTCTTATATTTCTGTAGCCACTTTTATTTACGTTCATGACATCACCGGAAATGGAAGTTGTTATAATCAGCAGTGCAGTGCTGCTGTTGCTACAGCAGCAAGTGGTATAACTTAAAACAGCAAAAACGAAAATGTAATAACTGCAATACCAATTGCGCAAAATTTCAACGACAGCTATACAAACACGAACAATAGCCAGCAGCTATGCAGCAGTCGTTGACAGCCTAATAGTAGGCTACAAACTACGGGACTAGTTCTCGTTCTACGTCTGTCAGTATGTGTATAGAAGTATACTTATGTATGTATGTATGTAGCATTTTGGCTTGGCAATAGCAGGAAGTAATTTGAATTATACGCCATTTATACTTGCTACTAAGCAATTTTGAGTTTTCAAAAAGTTTGACTATGAAAAGCAATTTTTGGCCAAGCGGATATGCAACTGAAATGAAAACGAAGCAAAGAAGTTAGAAATTCACTAAATATTAAAAGGAAATGAGCGCGCAGTGGGTGGCGTGTGATGCGAATGTTGGCAGGAACCAAATCTAAACTGGCTTAACGCGCGGTCTTTAAGTTGGAGAAGTATTTGGAAAAGTGAAAAGTAAACTAACTAACTGAGCTAACTCATTTGAAAGTGATGCAATGCAATTTGCTGTTATTACAAAAGCGTAAAGTTCAAAATTGTGGAAGAAGGAACGGTGAAACCAAAGGTATATGGTCTTATGGATGAAGGGTGCTATAAACGCCTTTGCGCTATAATTGTGAAAGGGTGAATTTTTAGGTGATTGCGTTTTGCTAAAAGCTTAGCTGAAATTAATTCTTGGAATCGCTTTGATCTGTGGATGCACTAGAAATGCTAGTTGAATAATATGTGTGCGCTTTTGTGGATTGTAACCAAAAATTGGCACTGAAATATTTTGGTATAAGTGTATGACTTAAATAATATATAAGTGAGCGGAAAGAGAGGTGAGCGAAAAAATACACGAAAAAAATAAAGAGAAAAGCGACAGTGCGAGGAGAAAGCGATAGTAACAAAATGGACTTGAAGATGGTGAAGGAGAAAAGTGAGCAGAAAGGGAGTAGGAGCGAAAAAATATATGAGAAAAAGAAAGCGACAGTGAAGCCCTAGCACAACAGGTACTGGGTAAATATCAATGTGGTTTCAGACCAAACAGATCTTCAATAGACTAAACTCTTCAAATGTCGACAATTGCTTTGGGTTTTGACATTCACTTTCTATTCATTGACTTCAAACAAGCGTTCGATAGCATGCATTGAGAATCCATCGCCAACGCAATGCATGAATTAGGAATCCCATCAAAGCTTGGTTCATTTGACGATGCCTACGCTGAAAGGCACGAAAGGAAGATTTTCTATACAACAAAATATGACGACCTCATTTTCATCGGCGCAGAAATTTGAGTACGCGAAGTATTGGCGAGCACAGAATCAGCCCAATAAGAAGCTGCTAAGTCTCTGAAATGGTGAAGATATTGTAAGATTTATTAAGTCGCAATGCATCAGAAGCGCAGTCCACATCATCCACATGAATGACGGTAGGCCTCAAGACCGCGTGACAGGATAAAAATAACTTGGCTGCATAACGTCACCGAGTACCTGAAAAGATTAGACATCAAAAACTGGAAATTTCTAACGCTGGATCATGTTGAATGGAGGAAGATTGCTGAGTCAGCTAAAGCCCACCCCGAGCTGGAACGCTAATAGATCACGATTATGAAAGTGCCAGTGAAAAGAGAGAGAAGATATGGAGGGGGGAGAAGGGGAAGGGATAGGAAGAAAAATTAAATGGAAGCGAAAAGAGAGGTAGAAGGAGAAGAGATATGAGGATGGTGAAGGAGGAGAGTGAGCCGACTAGCATCAGAGAACTATTGCTGAGAGTTATAGTTCTGTCATTTGCCACTTTTATTATGGCTTAGCTAAGAACTTAAACATTGGACTCTTTTAAGGGTCTTCACAGCTAGTAGAAAGTAGTGAACAGCCAAACACCTTTTTGTCTACTTAATGACGAGGAACTTTACATATTACCGCAATTTAGAAGCCTGCATTTGTGATTGATTGAGAGTTCTTAGTCGAATATTCTACATTCAATTCTCTCAAATCCAACCTTTACCATTTATGCAGAAACTCACTGGATCCCAATTTTATATCCTAAAACTCGCCTGAATGTAGTGTGTCGAAGAAGTATTTACCCGGAGCCGATGCTAATGCACACATACCATCTACATACGAGTATATCTGTATATAATTGGCGCTAACACCCGTTTTGGGTGTTTGGGCGAGCTGCCTTCCTATTTGTTGGTTTGCGTCTTGATGTTTTTTCACAAATGAAGGGACCTATAGTTTTAGTTTCAGAAATAGTTGTTCATCCAACCTCGAAATTCAGTGAACAGAGCTTTCAATAGTAACGTGCAGATGAAAATAGAGTAAGTAAATATGGGAAACGATTTGAGTCTACACAAATGTACACTGACCCATTCCAACAGAATGGAATTTGCTGGAATTTTTGAAGCGTTCGTGGACCAACTGAAACCGGTGCACCTTAATTTAATTATGGCATGAGAATTAACAGTTTGCCTAGTGCAACGTCTTCATGCATATTTGTTTTTTTTTTAATATTTTAATGATTCAAAGTCTGTCACAGTCTATGCCTGGCGGATGACTCATATAACTTGGCTACCGAGGTGCTAAAAATAGATTCACTCTATTCACAAGCTAAAACGAAACTCAGAAAAAAATACATCTTATAGCTTCAGCTCAAATAGTACAACAATATAAAGCAAAAAAAACAAGCTAATTTTGCCTGAAAGGAGTCAAGGAGAGTGAATCTTAGGTCTGTGTCCCTTGCTTAAAAACTCTGTGTGTAATTGTATTTACATAGACTTAATTTTGTATTCTCCAATTAGTTGACAAGTTTAGTAATATTATTAGCAAGCATTTTCTAATCGCATTTTCTTATTTGCTTCTATTTACTTTAAGGAGGACAAAAATATCCACAGCACTTCCAGTCAACAAGAGTAAAACTCAAGGAGATAGCGAAAACCAAGGTGATGCTGAAATAACAACTTAGTTGAAGAACAGAAAAATAAGCAGTTTAAGCAGAAAATACCACAAGAAGTGATTAGCAAAGCTGAAAGAGAATGAAGGAAACAAATAAAAATAATTGTCGAACATCGCAGATTGATGGAAAAAGTGCATTGTAAAGGGAGGAGTTAGAAAAAAAATTAAAAACTAATAAGCAGTGAAATGGAAAAGCAAAATGTAGAAGAAACACAACAAAAGATCAGATAGAAAAAGAAAAGTGAAATAAGCGAAATAAAAAAATTAAGAAAAATTTAGCGTCACTGCACTTGAAAGAGAACGAGGAAAAGTGATATAAAAATTATAAAATATTAAAAAATGTTATTAAATTCAAAAATGAAAGAATAAACGAATACATTTTAAAATAACTTAAAAATTTAATAACACATTAAAAAAAAGTTTACCAAAAGGTTAAGCGAAAAAAAAATGTATTTAATAAAATAAAAAAGTAAGATTAAAAATTAAAAAAGTGGAATAAAAAAGAATGAAAACTATTGGAAAAAAGTATAAAGTAAAATTATGAAATAAACTCACAAAATGAAGACTTCATACATTTTTAAATAAAAAAAAAATGCAATTAAAAAAACTACAGCTGAACAGGAGCGAGTGTGATGTGAAAACTACGTAGAAAATGTGAGATTTAAAAAAAAAATTAAAAAAAATATAGTTTTAAGAAAACGTATACATTAAAAAATAGAATAGAAAATAAATAAACCAAATACGTATTAGAAAAAACTCCAGCAGCTTCACAAAATGCTGACCCTCGTGAGAAATTAAGAAAAAAATATATAAAAAAATTTAATTAAAAACAGAACAGATATTTAAAAAGTTGAAACTTTATTTGAACTTTTTTTTTCAAAAACCCGTGACAGATAAATGTAATGTTGGAAAACACTAAGTATACATACAGTAAAGAAGAAAAACAAAATACAACCGCAGAATCATATAAAGTTGCATATAAATGTAAAAGTATGTGTGGGTTTGTATTGGTGTAAACAGGATGAAAAGAAAAAACCACTGCAAAAGTGCAAGTAGTGAACAAACAAGATAAGCGTTCTCTAAGAATGACTAACTAGCAAATACAGGAATACAATACCTGTACAATACATTAAGCTCCAGGGCGTATACGTAACCTGAACTCAGCGCAAATAAATGGAATGAATGGATGAATGAAATTACTGCGCAGTGAAGCGAAGTCAAGTGCATGCCATCATATAAAGACTAAAAAGTACTCGTCGAAGAAGAAGAAGATAAAAAAAATGCAACAAAAACACAATAAAATTAGTGTTAGTGCAAATTAAGGGATTGAAAAAAAGATAAAGAAGTGAAATGAAAATGTTGAACAAAAACTAAATTAAAGTTCCGAGAAAGTAAGTTAAAGAAAAATAATGAACTTGGGAAGAAACTTGTGCTAGATGAACAGGGAGAATAGGGGAGAGAGAGAATAAAAGTGGAAAAATTAGTAGTTAGTAAATTTTTGCTGTGATGCTGAGTGGAGGGTGAGGGAAGTAGGGAAGTTGAACAAAGTGAGTATTAGAAAGAAAGCGAAGTAAAGAAATGAACGGAGAATATTAAAAGTGAATGCATGGGAAATGAGTGTCTGAGAAGATTGAAAAAAAAAAATAAAAATAATGCGCCAATTCAATTAGAGTATCGATACTGGCATAGAGTTGCGATAAGAGTGCGTGTTCAATAAATTAAATGAAAAAATGGAATAACTGTGAATGAAACTAAAACTTAGTGAAAGCAGCAAAAAAAAAAATTGATTGAATACTGGAACGATGATACTGCAGGCGCAACCAGCTATGCCAGCGGCAAGTAGCAATGTAGACGTGAAAGGCTACAACCGCATACTCAAAAGTAGAGGGCAAGCTACTTACCACCCTTGCATCAGCCATACTAATAGCGAAAAGAAGAAAATATGTACCAATACGAGTAGCACACTTTTAGGCGATGTGGCATTAACACCGCTGCCACACGCCAACCCAATAATAGCGCGGCATTTGCGGCGACGACAAGCTTGTCGCAGGCGTAGACGCAGGTGGAAGGAGAAGGAATACAAATATAACTACAACAAAGGATCAGCAGGCACCCCTACTTCTACGTGTAGTGGCATTAAAAAGAGAAACGTAAAAAACCGAGTAATCTGCTGTACTGGCACAACAGGCAGCATCTGCCGTACGAGGAATAATAGTGACATTGGAACAAGAATAGGAAGCTTGTTGCATGCGCGTAACATCTACAGCAGCGCATTACAAGCGCGTAGCTATAATTGGTTGCAAACAACTACACCAGCAACAGCAGCAGCAGCACTAACACAAACAACAATGACGGCGGTAGTAGAAAAGCGCCTTGCAACGAGAGCGCCAATGTTGTGTGTGTTCCATGCACTAACAAAAACAGCAGCAACAAGAAATTCCACAACAACAATAACGCCACACTCATCAAAGCCGGTGAAATGCGAGAGGCTGACAAATGGACGAAAGCTTGTGGCGCCGACGGTGGCAATGCGCAACAAAGCGCCACTACCGCACTTACCAACTGCTAGCACCATCGAATATTTGCCTGCCCCCCTAGAACTCCAACATCCTAAAGAAGAACAGCGACAGCAGGAGCAACAACTTGATATGCCTGCGGCGACCGCATTCGAAGCAAGACTACAAGCAGATGTTGAGCGAATAGTAGTTGCTGGCGGCAATGGTAGAAGCTCTAGTGTACGATGCGACCAGCTAGAACAACACCATTTAATATGTGAGTCCAAGCAGCAAGCAAAACAACGACAAGTTTCAAAAGAAATCGTACAACAACGAAGTTGGCGAAATTTAATTGGATATGTTGCAAGTGGCACTAATGCTACTATCACAACACTGAAAACAACAAAAATAACAACACTAGCAGCAGCTACAACTACTGTGATGTCAAATACTGCTTTGCTAGCAGCAACAATTGAAGCAACAAAAATCAATGAAAATGCGACATGTTCATCTGTCGAGGCGGTAACCGAAAAAATACAACACAGCGCCGAACAAGCAACAACAGTCGCACAAACTGAAAGTGTGAAAACAACAGTAACAATAATGCCAACACGGCAACATGCGCCGAATATTGGTGCGTGTAAATCCAAGTGTCGAAAAACATTCGCGTTGACAAGCGCATTAACGCCAATGAAGAAAACAACTGTAATAAAAGCTGTGAAAAAAACTGCAAAAAGAACAACAATGCCAGCAACATTGTTTGGCGATATTTTGACACTGCTTGTTAGCGCGCTGACGTTGCATGCCACAGGTAAGTTCAACACGCTTTCCAACAGATATACATATATTATATGTGGCACAGATATATACATTAATGTGGCAAAAAAAATGTTTTTTGTCTTGATGCTACCTAGGAATTTTTTTTAAGACTCAAAAAATGGGACAGCCACTTTTTATTTTAATTTTTATATAATATTAACCATTTTTATTTAAAATTGCCATTTAATTCGTATGGTGAAAATGAATTGTTCGGTAAATTTGTGAAAAAAAAATTGACAAATCGATATTTTTCTATATTCTCTCTAATTTTCCTTCACAAATGATCATAAAAAAATGTGAGAAATACGGAGAATTACTTTTTTTTAATAACATTTTTATTTTTCCATTTTAAAGGCTCTATGCATTTTTTTATAATAAAGCATGCATACATATTTTTTTAATGAAGAACATTTTATAAAGCAAAGTTTTAAAAATCCAAACCCTCAAGTGGTTCTGAGATCGAAAACAGTATCTAATAATCGAAATACTCAAAACTGAAACCCCTGAAAAGAGTATTCCTTGGGAATTCTAAAACATCTTTCAATTGATAACTTCAAAACAAAGATCCACATCGCTGATTGTGTACTCTAAACTACAGGGTCCGACACTCAAAGTGTAGCCAATTAAAGAGGAAATAAATTTAGTTTGGAAAATTACTTTTATTCAATTCAAAGTAAAAAATGTGTGAAAAGAATCACTTTAATTTTGCTCGATATGACCACCTTTTGACTTGACCTACTATGGGCTGGACACGGTCCAGAAACGAATCGCAAGCTGCCCGAATGTGACTTGAAGATATTTGGGCCCACTCGCGAACAATGGTTTTTTCCGGCGCCTCGAGACTGGTGAATCTTTTAGTTCGGGTCTTGCTCTCCAAAATGGTTCAAAGAGAATAATCCATCGGATTCGCGTCTGTTGAATTTGAGAGCCATTGTGTGGACGTTATGAAGTTCGGAACGTTGTTTTTTAGCCCGAGCTTTGTGAGACGATACCGAGTCCTGTTGAAATGTCCATGGTCTGTTATCGAAATTTTTGCCTGCCCACGGCTTTAAAGCAACCTCCAGAATACTTTTCCGATAATATTTCGTAGTAACCTTGACACCAAGCTAGATGAAAACGTTTGGAGAGCGTCCATCTGCGATTACAGTGGCCCAAACCATTCCCAGTGGCGGGTGTTGCTTGCTGGTGACCAATCGATGACTCAAATTCTCGTATAAAAAAATAAATTCTCGTAAAATAAACCGTATCGCTTTGGGAGTTAACGAATTGCTCAATTTGAAAAATTTTCTTTTTCGGGCCAAGCGAAGCCACTCCTTCGCTCCTTCAAGTCTGACTTGTCGCTGCTTTGGTGTGAGATCATGCGCCTTTTGGATCTTGTAAGGCGAGACGTTGAGGTCATTTTTCAGTTATTTTCAGTTTTTTCGCCTTTTAATTGGCACTTCGGCGGGGATTTCGCTCAAGTCGGTTCTTCACTTTTTGAACCATGACGTATCATTGTAACGAGTAGTTGTGCTATAAACAAAAACTTTAATTACATTAAGGTGCTCGAGCTCACAAACTATCGCTGGTTTTTTCAGCCAAATATAATGCAATCACACTATTACGTTAGAAATTCATTATTGATTTTTTTTTCGCGTTTACTCTCGGCAAAATACTTGCGTGCGCTTGAAAACAATACTCTGGACTGTCATTTAGCCCGTGCATCAGCTGCGCGAGCGGCCTGAAGTAGTGCCATATCCTGTAGTCAAAGAATGTCTCCCTTTCCTCTCGACTACATCCGAAAACTTTCAAGTGAAGCTCATTTGGGTTCTTAGTCCCAAAGACATTGTGGAAAATTACTGTTTTCCAGCGAAATTGCTGGCTAGATAGTTTTCCTCTCACATGAAAAGGATTGAGATTCTCGTAAGTATCTGTAGTCTGCTACGGTAAATGTGGGCTCCCCGAGCGCTGGACAAGTATACTAACTTTCCAGATTGCGAAATACTTCTGCGAACTTTTTAGCTTCAAATCTCGAACGCTGTGGCTCTCCTATTCGAATATTGTCCGTTAGCCATGAATTTACTGAAACTTGGTATTATTTCGAGCCACTGTTTTAGCAGCTATCCGGAGGATGAGTGTAGAATCATCTCTGAGTCTTCTGCTTACTTGAATACCTTCGCGATGCTCAGGTTTAAGCATTTTGTCTGTCACTATTTTGCTACGCCAGCGGATATAGTAGGTTGAGCTACTAGCTGTCTACTGTATTTCTCTTTCAGGTGTGTGCATGAAGTGGTTACCAAAACCGTAGGTAGCCTCTGATTTGATGCCTATTTCGTTTTTATGTTGACTGTTATATTTGTTCCCTTTCCAAAACTCAAATTATCACTTCACTGCACCTTTTTAGAGCCCGATTAAAAGTTTAGACTATTTAGCGTTTCCAACAAATGTTCCTCTTGATTAGCTCTTTTTGATATAATGCAAAAGTCGAGAAAAGTAATGACACTCTGGCTCATCCAACATATCTCCCTCGCAATTATATTAGAATTTGTCCCCCGAATACCTGGTAATGGCAGATCCCTATAAATGGGCATTAGCAGTGTTTCTACCTTTCAGGAGTCCAAGCGCAGTAGATTTGCTAATAGTTGTGATAGATTTGCAATTTCCGCAGCAAAAATTTTACACATGAAGTACGTTTTAGAAGCGAAAATTTATTTTTCTTTCCATACAAGCAAGTATCAAAAACAAAAAAAGAATGCAGAAAAAAAGTAAAATATCACAATTCGAATGTAAGCGTAAGTCTGAGAATTTATGTCTCGAATTATTTTGCTTTTCGTGCAATAACAAAAATATTGGAAAAAATATTTTTATATATTATATTAATTTAAATAATTTTGGGATGTATAGACCAATACTCCATTAGATGTTTAAGTATTTAATGATCCACTAAAATATATTACAAAATAAATCATACAATTTAGGTTTTAAACAAATTTTTATTAAATACAAAAAAAAAAAAAAAAAATTATTTCGAATTATTTTTATTAAAGGAAAAAGACGATATCCCTTGTTATACATTTGCGCCCATTTTATCCCATTTTCCATAACTGCAAATTCCAAATCCGCATATTCACAAAATATCGCTCTTCCAATTCCGGCAGTAAGAAGTCGTTTATCATGGTCCCCAACCGTTCGCAAGTAACAGTGACCGTATGGCCGATGACGGCCTCAAAAAAATAAGTCAGATCACTCCTCTTTCCTGAACGCGGCACCGCATGGTGAGTATAATGACGTTTCGGGCATCATGCACTAATTTTCAGTGTCCCAAAGTAGGTAAAGTGAGGATTTTGTTTTTCGACGTAATCGCCTCGACACTCATGGTGATTTTCGGCATAACATCGACCCTTCCGTTGTTCAGATTGAGGACGGCTTGACAGTAATTTCCACACGATTAATGGTCAGCAGGCATTAACTGATGCATGGCGGGCACTTGCAGGAAAATGTTTTAGATTTTCATTAAGATTCGCTCTAGGGTCCGCCTGTTGATGCCCAATTGCATGGCCCGTCATAGTATTAATTATGAAGAAATGAAATAAACAAACTTGTAACTTGTAATGTACTTTATAATTTCTTTGGTTGGATTATGAACTTTACCATTGTCAAAGCAAATTTAGCCCAACGGTGTTGCCAACAAGTTTTCAAACGTGAAGCTAGAACTAAACTGCAGCAGATGGTAAATTTTCGTAGCGGGGCAGCAGCTACTAAATTAACCTAGTTAATTTACTGCAATTGCAACCACGTGGTAAAACTGCTCATAATATCATATTTATAATGACTTTCATCTTCAAAATGTGTGCCCTACCCTACTACTTAAGCCACCAAGTAAAAATTTTGATATGCAGATAAGCCGTCAAATTCATTTTGGCCTAGTGAAAAACCTGGATTGCTTAAAATTTATTTATTTCCAACACTTTTCGCTCTCTATTCGTGCGGATATTTACATGAATAAATGCCAATAATATTACTGAATATTTTTGCTTTATTGTTGTTATTTGGCGTGTACACAAAACACATATTATTTGGTGTTAGCCTAAAGTAATTTATTGAGGTCAAACCGAGCTTTGCGGTCAACGATTAGCTAGTCGACGCGGCATGTTGCTTTGTAATATCGAGGCATCGAAGCTAATACTGTGCGAAACAGATGCTGAAAATTGTTGAATATGCAAATAGAATTACACAGCTGATACACAGATGCACTGGCAATAATGCAAGTATTTATGCGTACATATGTATGTGTGTGCGTGTATGGATGCATGTAAGCAAAATGCCATTAAAATGCGCAGACAATAGAAAATGTCATGGCGAAATGCACTCGTCGAACATTTGCATACGCCAACATACATATATACAGTTCATATACAAGTACACTTGGTGCCAAAATAAATGCGTCGCAAAATTATGCGGGAATATTTTTCCAAAGGTTTTCGAGGAGCACATGCTGACTGTAACTCAGGCGTCAGTCATAATGGCTCAGATGGCTCTAGGTTTAGATATTTTTTTAAGATTTTATTTATAATTAAATAAAAATTTAATTTTATATTTAATATTTAATTAAATAAAAAAAATAAAAAAAGGTTTTAATTGATGAACATTTTTATTTTGACCTTCACGGCCTTCATTGCTTGTCTGCTTGAATACTGCAGCTGCTTAGTTCATAAGTCTAAAATGTGATTGACTTAGGACGCGAGGGGATGATTAATACTGTGCCACCTTTTATTTGAGGTTATGTAACATCGCGATTTATTATTTTTTCTAAAAAAAAACTATTCACAGCGTTTTGAAATACAACCTGTAAAAATTACAGCACTTCAACATTTTTACTACCTTTGCAATTTATTCATTTTTGTTTTTAATTTTAATTCTTATTTTATAAAAATATAACACACTCTGGAAAAATACCACATTAGTCCAAGTTTCAAACTTTGTTTAAGATTTGTAAAAATTAAAAGAGTATTCATTAAAATTTCACACTTTTTAATCAGAATTTTCCAAAAAAATTATGTATTCAGCTTTATAACCTATTAACCCTGACTATTTTGGGCGTTTGTTCCATATAACATTTAAGACATTTAACAAAAAAAAAAAAAAAAATAATAATAATAATAATAATATATGATAGTAATACATCTAATACGAAAAAAAGTCTATATACATCTGCACAGTGCAACTTTCAAGTGGTTCAAAAATCGCGTTCATTTTTCACAATTTTTTCTGCTGACGGTGTTGGGTATTTTCTTCCATAAAAAAGGTGGAGTAGGCGTTAAATGGAGAAAATGCACAAGACCGTTTCCAAAAAAAAGTCTCAAAAGTCAGTGTGATTTTTGATCTACTCGCACTTATTATACTAAAATTCAATGATCTATAAAGTTGCAAGTCGAAATTTTTCTAAAAATTTCAAGTAAAAAGTTTGAAAATTTACAACATGGTCGATGTTGTAATACGAACTGTATTTTTACAAAAAGTGATTGAAGTTACAAAATATATAAATAAATTGTCAGAACTTAATAATATTTGGTGTACACTTTATTTTGACGCTGACTGTATAAATAAAAATCACTAGAATTTCATAAAAATTTTAAACTGGCACCAACTGGCAACTAAAATATTTGAATTTACATCGTTTTTGCTAGACAATGGGATATAATTAAAAAAAAAAAATTATGAACATTAAAGAAAAAAAAAATAAAAAATAAAAATTTAAAATACAAACCGTCAAGCAATGGAGCTCGTAAAGGTCGAAAAAAAGATTTCCATTATTCAAAATATTTTTTTTTCGTAATTTAATGAAAAAGTTATTCACAAACAATAATGGTTGCTTAATTTTGCGCCACCTTGTCCATCTGACTTTTTGTTTGCCTACAGACATATGTCAGCGTGAATTGCTTGTGTAGATTCGAATGCTAATCCCTTGCCACAAAGTACACACACATACATATAAGTAGAACGCAATTTACGCATTTGGCATTTTAATGTTTTATTGATCAGTTTATTGCATTACATGTTTTGTTTTATGATATTTTTGTTTCGATTTTGTATCATGGATTAATCAGACAATAACGCGGCTTAGCAGTGAACTAAAGCAAATCCTCTTATCCACAAATTTATATGCTAACATTAGTATTTTGTATGCAGCGCATGTGTATGAATTTATGTATGTTTGGATGTGTATGTGTATGTGTATGCACATTAGAGCACTTTCACTGACATCGTAATTGAATTTATTTCTTTGTTTATATATATGTGTGGGTATGCATTGTTTATATTACTTTCCTTTTTATGGCGGTTGTTTAACCCGACGATAGTCGATACTCGAACTTAAATGACTTACATACATACACACATGAGCATTCGCTAGCGGGTATTAAGTGGCACAGAGTTGAATTTGATTTGGTAACCCTTGAAGGCAGTATTTTTTATTTTTGTTTGTAAAAAAAAAGAGATTTGGTATTTAAAACGCTGCTTGGTGTACTAATATAAGGTGGCGCAAAATTAATCATCCTATAGGAAGATGTATAATTTTTGCAAATGGCATCGTATATCAACCATATTTGACATTTGTAATAATAACAAAAAACGTCAACTGAACATTTTTGGATTTGGTAAGGACAACAATAAAAAGTAGCAATAAATATGGCTCGGATTTTTAAGCACTAAAATGGGAAATATGCACATGTAATATGTCCAAAAAATTCAAAAACACTGCAAAAAACAAACAAAATATTGAAAAGAGCTACTTTTTTTGCTTTGGTATTTCAAATTTTCAATTATTTATTTAGCCTTCTTGTTCTGTTTTTATAAATTTATCATGAACACACAGCCCTCGTAAGTAGAAAAAACGCCTTATCCCATATGAAAAGTCTATCTCATCATGTCAACAGCAAAGCCTCAGTTCTCCCCGACCAACACAAATGGTTTGAAAGGATGAAACGTAAAAAGCCGCTCCTCCTTTGCAAGCCTTGGCCCAAAGCATCATCAATTATTCATATATATTATTTTAATTATATTATATAATACAATACAAACCAAAGCAAATTGTTCGAGTTTATTTATTGCAAATGGATAATAGATGCATCCAAACATTTTGAAATATGCATTTGAACTCAAATTTGAGCACTTTAAATAAAAAGTAATACAAAAAATTATTTATTTTGTTTTTGTTATTTTGTTATTTTTTTATATTTTTTACTGATAATAAATTTAAATAACATGATTACATTTTACACAGATTTTTCAGCTTGCTTTTCTTAGGGGGCTCTATTACCAAATAATACCATTATTTTCTGGAAATTTTCAAAGTTTTCGGTCTAATAAGTTTTGTTTAAGGATAACACCCTTTCTCTGTCAACAATGGTGATTGGGGCTTACTTGGGTTAAGCTAGTTCATTGGGATTGTTACTATTACAGATGTCACATAAGTTTATGATACCCTTCTAAATTCTTGATTGATTTTTAGCCCTGCATACCTTGAAGATTTGTAAGAGAATTCACTTCAACATGCACTCTGGAAGATTTCAATTTAGAACGAACTGTAGTTTGCTCTAATGTCGGCTTTTCGTGCTTCAACAGAATACGAAGCTATTAATTTCTTTGCGTCCAATATGGGAAAAGCATCAGTGTCATTTGGATCTTTAATGCAAGCTGTAATCTTGAAAGGTTCGCATTTTTTGGCTCTACGGCACTTGTTTTAAAAGGCGTTTTTTCTCAATATTTTTTTTTTAAGGGGAAAAATAACCTAAACTCTGTTAAATCGTTTGTTTGTTTTAAAATATAAAATGTGTGATACTGCATTTGAGAAATACAAAATAAAGAAATATTCTGTTTTAGTAAAATATCTCATATTGGTAGGCAAGAAAGTTTCTAGAACGACGTATCGCTGACATTTCCCAATGGTGTGAAAGGTGCAGTTCGTAGTTCTGATGGGATTTTTTCTTCTGCGTAAAGTAAAACCAAAGAACAAAAATTTTCAAATAATTTTGTTTTCAGAAATGTTTTTTGTAATAAATATTCTTTTAGTTAAAATAGAAGATAATTTAATTGTATGGAGCATAATTTGTTTTGTTATTACTGTTATGCATTCAAATTTATTTTTTCCAGAAGGGCAGCACAGTAATGGGCTCACTAATTTAGTTCACATTATACTTAGATTTAAACAATTTTTTTTATAAATAGAATTTTCCAAGATTCGTAAGCTTTTTTCTCCAAACAACAACGAGGTAAGTCCAGAAAGTAAGTATCTTGGGGGTTTCACGATCCGCATAGGGTATGTTGCCTTGGCTTTCTGGTTATACTACCCCTTCTTTATAAGTTTGTACAATTTCACCGCGTTACACACATTCTGTCCTATGAACCAAATATACTTTTTCAGAAAAAAATAAAAATACACGTGTATCGGTGTTTTTCATGTACACGTCACAATTTTTTTTTTGTATTTTATAACTTTAAACGAGCAATTCTTGTATGCATATCTGTATAGCCACATGATCTCAGGATTAGCTTAAGGGATTTGAATGAAATTGGGCACACAGATAGTGTATCACATTTCTAGACTTTTCACTTAGCTGTTGCCACTGACAATGTTTCACAGGGTTGCCACCTGTTCGAAATTAAAAAAAAAATTGCATGAGATGTGTCGATGTGGGTATCAAAAGAAAGGTATTTTACTCCGCATTACAATAGAGATATAAAACCCCGAATTTTTTTATTAAGTTTATTATATTAAAATTAAAAATTGTTACATTAAAAATTTTAATGCTTTTAAAGAAACTTAGGGCTTTTATTTTTGCGTTTGTAAGCATTTGTGTCAGTATCGCGACAAATAGACCAACAGTATTCGCCAAGCATATGCGTAATGTCTTGTCCTTTAAAGCGCTTTTCAATAGCCGCAATGTCCTGATAAACCTTTCGCCATGTTCACCGCCACAAGCTCCTAAATCACCAGGGAAATAATCTAAATGATTGTGAAGGAAATGTATCTTTAGCGACATTAATATGCCCATTTCGCCATATGCCGAAATCATTTCTGCAACAATATTTTTATAATTGTCAGCTCGTTTGTTGCCAAGAAACTGCTCAATAACGGTAACTGTGCCTTTCCATGCACGTTGTTCGATAGCATTCAATTTTGATGAAAATTCATAACTTGCAACTATTTTTTTTATCTGCGCACCACTGAAAACACCTTCAATTATACACATAATTAAAAAAATAAACTTACTAAAAGCCTTCGGAGTCCCTTCAAGTTATGCCGAAAATTTAGAAAAAAATTTTTTTTTTAGAAAAAAAAAAAATCAAGAAAATCTGAGAATTGCTAATTTTTTTTTTTTTTTAATTTTACATAATAAAAACATTTCCACGAGTCTGCCTGCAGAAATCCAGCGCGATTGGATCACGGAAAAAGGGTTAAAAATTGATCCAAATCTTTTCACACAGGTGGACTACGAGCTTTATATTTTACACATAAAAAAAAAATTCTGACGTGAAAATCGCCGATACACGTGGTTTTATTTTTTCTCCCCTTTTCGAAAAAGTATATTTGGTTCATAGGACAGAAAAAAAGTTCGTTTTTGTAACGCAATGTTTGAATTCATATGCAGGAAAGTGTGACCCAAATTCACTACTTCGCTTGATCCGTTGCCCTCTGATCACCAGTCGTTCACTTTTCTGAAGGAATATATGGATGGAAAGAAGTCTCACAAAGGATGTTGCGGGCGTGTTTTTTGAGGCAGGTCTCAAAAAATTATTCCCCCACTTCAATTACTCACCTGCATCTAAAAGGGAAGCCAATATTTATGTTCATAAGTAACTTCAAGCTTCTTTAAGCCGACACAAATTGTGTACTTTGTTACTTTCGGAACGTGCCTCGTAATATATGATCGATATTTGCTCACCTGGTGCTTTCTTGTGTAGCGGAACTCACCTTGAACTTGACAATAAACTTTGCTAAGCCACGCACTCCGCATAACCATTCCGCACCGTTTAACCGCCACTTCCTTTGCTTTATTCTGCGGTGCCCTTTCTATACTCGCATATAAATAACTACCCCGTAGAGCATACTTTCTTATTGTTATCAGAAAAAAAGTTTTCAAATCCGATTTCTAGCCTCCTTTAGTCTTCTTATCCGCTCTCCTAAAAATATTATCCAACTTGATTGCAACATCTTCCGCAGTTTATTTGCGGTTGGCCGTAAATATGGGCATGTGCTTGTATGCGTTTTGTTTCATAAATAATTCATTAAGACTTCAATTGATTTATGTGTGTATGCTGAACGTGGCGTAGGACGAAGTTTTCGCACAAATTCCTTTTGCCTTTTATTCGCAAATTCGTACATTTCGCTTTTTACACAACTTTTCAACTTTTTTTATTTTTTTCAACAATTGAATAAAATTCTGGTTTCTCTTTCTTCGGAGTTGCTTGATTTTTTTCAGCAAATTTACATGCCAAACAGAAAGTTCTGTGTTGATGTGAACAATTTTTTTCTATTTTATTTTTAATTTTTTGTGGGAAAGTTTATGCCACATATGACCTTGTTCTTTGGCAAAATGCATAGAGTTATATATGTACATGTGTATGTGTGTTTTAACTAGTGTGAGTAGGCATCAATCGTGTGTACTATAATACCTGGTAGAAAAAATTGTTATGCAATTTCACATATGAAAAGGAGGTACTTGTATTTCAGTGTACTTTGATTTCAGTCTTATCATTAAGTGACACCACAAAACGAGCTAGTTTGACGAGGCTCTTAAATAAGGTATTTTCAAAATGCCTAAAAATTTTACTTTTACCTTTTACTATCGCTATTGCTCTGGTCTATCCCGGCTGACAATTTGGTACAAGCCATTAACAATAAAGGGTTTAACACAATCGGGTATACGGATGACATTTCTGTAATAATTAAAGGCATCCACGAAAGGACCATAAAGGACTTAATGCAGGATACCTTAAATATAACCTAGGAGTGGTGTAGAAAATCAACCCTTCCAACTAAAAAATGGATCCAAACTAAAATCAGGGAACACTGGAACGGCACAAGCGGCCTTAATCACTCCAAAAAGTTTTTGAGCTTCAATGCCAACAGATTTTGCTCAATCTGCTCTAACCCTAGATAGAAAGGCCCTCAGATTACTCTATAGAGCATTTACAGGTCACTTTGCCTATAGTAAACACTTTAGAACAATTGCTTTATCAAGTACAAGATTATGCAGGTTCTGCTGTGATGTAGAGGAGTCTATGGAACACTTAACCACCAACTGTGAGGCATTAGGCCACAGGATATACAGAATCCTTCGCTCGTACCTACTAGAAGGGGAAGTCCTGCTCCCTTCTAAGGAGCTGGTTCGATTCCTCGGTACACTAAATAATTATAATTAGGTAATTAGGCCTTAGCCTAACCCGTACAACCATTACCATTACCATTATCAACTTAAGTTCCAACTAGTAGAGCCACTACCGTTGAAGTGAGATCCACTATTGGAAGCTTAAATATATCATTAACAGCTTATCCCGAATAAAAGTTGATGCATGCACTATAATCTAAAAGAAGTGGTAGCAATGGTTGCGGAAGAGAATGCCATCGGTAGTTGGGGGTAGAAGCATTATTGCCAATTCAGATTTATATGAAAGCTTGAACTCCATCGAATGCCACAACTGCAACCTCGGCCAGAAGCATCACTATAAGTGCCAGAAACAACAACTTCGACTTATTTTGAGTCGCGACTTTTATTGAACTCCAAGCAAGAAAGATTACAGATTATAGAGCTTAACTCCGATGTCCAGTGTATCACAGAACAAATATCGCCATTCGGCTGTCGAAACATTTTGCTAGTAATTCTGCTTAATCTGAAGTAATCTCAAGATTCTGTAGCACTCACCTACAGCTAGTAGTTTTTCTTCGAACGTGCTCCTGGATTGATTGACTTCAAGCTAAGTAAACTTCTAACCCAATATCGCAGTCAGCATAGGAGCAAATTTCTTCTTTATCAAATACTAGACCTCGTTGCTATTCTCTTTTGCATAGGAAAATTACCTGAAAGTGTTTACTTAAGTTCAGATTTACTAATATACCATATGGGAACCAAAAACCCAATTTATTAACTGTAAACTATTATTGGTGGACCCATGCCCGAAGGTCTCCGCTTCCATCGCTTAGTTCTATCTCTCGAGTCTGATTACTGAAACACTGACTTTTTTTCAGGTGTAAGTCAGTCAGATTCAAGGTAACTTTTAGCATCTCATACACCATTTATATCCGCTCTTACCGTTTTTTGTATGTTTTGTATTTTGTTGATTTTATACTGATTCATTAAAGTAGACCTCTATGGGATAAAAGGGTTGCCTTCTCTTATTTTTGCAGAAAATCCTCTAATGAGTAAAACGACTAACTCCGGCTCTCTTACTGCACTTTTCAATACTAATTTTCGATATCAAGCCCGGCTGCACGATTTGACTCACGATAGGATGAATGGACAGCTGGCGATGCTAAGAGTGTGGTCGTAGTGAGACTTAAGGGTAAACGTAGCATAGTAGATATTTCTTTAGCAATGCAAGTAAGCTACAACTAGTGGCTCAAACTCTTCTCTTATTTGAAAATATCACAGAAGTAGCCTTCATTACAAAATCTTACAGCAGCTCTGAAGCGAACTTTATTGCATCTCCTTTTTCCCTTTCACGCTGTGAGTTATTACCATCCAAAAATGGACTAGTGCTAAGTCGAGCTTAAGCTATTTCAATTTACTACAGGTATATCAAATACGTATGTGAGCGCACCTATTACCATGCCCCAAATTGCTTTCTCGTTTGTCCAACTCAATTGCTTTCGACCTAAACCACAAACGCTGCAACTACAACACCAACTGCAATATAACAGCATCGCAACAAAAAAAAAACACAAACAAAAAAAACCAAATGGTAAAAATACAATGCCAACAGCTACGAATTCGTTTTATGCCAAACCAACGTTCTCCTGCATACTTTTTTTGATTTACACTCACCTGACTGATTCGCACACAGACGAATACAGCTGGTGCTACTCGATTTTGCCGCTGTTGTTGTTGCAATACTTTTGTGGGTTTGGCTATGCTTTTTACGGTCGTTGATTGCCAAAAATGCCGTAAATTAAAAGTCAGTCTAGTTCGACTATGTCCAACAACGTATCGTAAATATATTGATGAGAGTATTCGAAATGAAATGAGAACCTTCCTTTCATGAAAAACAAAATGAACAAACGTTCAAAGGTGCCTTACCAATACCAGCAAGTGATTGAAATTTTTAATTTTGACACCAGTTATCGTTTTTTTTTTTGTCTTACTCTGTTTCATCGTGTTTCCGTTTTTGAAAGCTTTGTATGGTGCAAAAAGCTATGGAAATTTATTAGTGAAATGGCATGAAGCATGAGAAAGTCGTGATGAAAGTGAAATGTCTCGCGTTAGAAAATTAATAAAATTGGTTTTGATTGGAATTTGTACGAATTTATGGATTAATATATTTATTCTGATGCATTCTACATTTTCTCTCTCTTCTGCTTTTGTTATGCTACTGATTTCAAAGAATGCGATGAAGTATTAATCTTTTTTTATTTTACTCCATTTATTTTGTGTAATTAGTATTATTCGTATGCTTCCAGGGAGGAAAAAATGGGTACAACAAATCTTTGTTCTGCGCCACTCTCTTACCTTCATTCCAAGTTAAATTCACGACGCGCGTTTCCAAATCCAAAAATCCTCTCCAAGTGCTCGATGGCTTTTCTCGTCTATGGCTGCCTTGCCCTCAATAGCGTCTCTTGTTAAGTCGTCATATTGCCTACGAGGGTCGTAACCAATCCAATCCCATTTCCTTCTGCAAATCTCAAGGCATATTGGGGCATTGGGGTTTGCTGAGTTGTTAGGCACTGATCAGCATTCGGGATTGTGTGGACTGTGGGATCGTTGCTTATATTGAAAATACGCTTCAAACCCTTTTTATATCATATGCATATAAATACATATACGATGTTTATGTGTATATGAAATGTATTAATTCGAACTCTATCAACCACCTGCATTAGGAACATCCAACTCTATAAATATTATATTATATAAAAAAAAAATTATTAATTTGTTCATACTTTTGTAATTTTGTAATTTTGGTTTTTAATTTTTTAGTCAAATGCTACAGAACAAGTATGCTTAGAGTCTAGTTGAATTAATTTAATAAGAGTGCAAGGACTGTTGCGCAGTTTAGTGTCTGTTCAAAATTAGGAACATTAAATAAATTTTTTCTTTTATATTGTAACCAATTTTTATTAAAGGAAATCATTCTACGATAGACCAAGTCCATACAGTCCAATGTCGCAAAGGTGTTCGAAAAAGCCTGGCACGAGGCTTTCGCAGCAGTTTTCATATCTTCTAGAAGCCTTGAGATGATACAAAATAAGGTGCCCCGAAATATCGTTTAGTGGCTTGTTCGCAACGACGATATATACAGATGTCTGCATGTGAACACAGTCAACGAGGTGTTGTATACGCATTTAATAATTCTTTACCGTGTGGATCTAACAAAGTAACTCAGGATATATTGAAAAAAAACCTACTTAAATATTTTTAAAAGAATTTAAGCGGAAAGTAGTAGGTTTTAGTGCATTTGCACTGACGTTAAAATAAAGAATCGATGAAAATGTAACTTTTTATAATAGCGACATACATATTTGAGTTAGCATTCCTCTTTTATAATAAAAAGTGAGTTAAAACAAAAATCTTCGATATTTGCTAAACGAATTTCCTATAAATTGAGATGTTTCAGTCTCCATTTCAAATACTTCCAAGAAAATTATTATACAAAAAGTCCCGAAAGTATTGGTACGGTTGACAAAAAATGCTGGGATTTTTGTGACTTAAAAAATACCGGTATCCTGGGATAGGTATCACTACCCAAAAGTATGCATGCCCTAGAAGCAGTTTAGAAGTGCTGACCTGAGTGGCTCATCCGCCATACTTCTTGTATTTCTTAATTGCCGCGATATCCGCTTACGCGATTTTGGCCGAGTTGAACAAAGCTCGCCAGTCGTTTCTTTCTCATACTTACCGGCGCCAATTGGATACGCCACACAAATGAAGTCAGGCCCTTCTTCACCTGATCTTTCCAACGCACAGGATGCCTTCCTCTTCCTCTGCTACCACCAGCTGGTACCGCATCGAATACTTTCAGAGCCGGAGCGTTTGTATCCATTCGGTTGACATGACCCAGCCAACGTAGCAGCTGGATCTATATTCGCTGTGCTATGCCTATGTCGTCGTCATCCGCCATACTTAGCTGCATCTAATTACCAATGATTTCTATCGATACGACAGATGTTTGCAGATATTTGCCTTGGGAAAATGAAAAAAAGCGCTAAATGAGTTCTAACACTCTTAAGCTGAAAATGTTTTATTCTGCGAATATTCTACAATGTTTATTTATTTATGCGTCTACAGAGGTTCTTACTTTATTACATATTTTAAATAAATTCTACTTAAAGTGAAATACATTTAGATACTGGATGCATCTAAATACCGGCTCAATATATGCATAATCAGATCTATGTATAGTGACCGTAAAAATTCTAACCTGCCTCAATTCACTTTTAGAATAATTAAGCTTTATCAGTCGTAAATTTCACAATAGTCAACTAAACTTTTTTTGTTACGGGTTAGAGATATAACTTAGAAGATGATAAGTTTTCTGCTTCTGCATCTCGCTTTTTGTCTCTTATATTCTCTCTTTCCCGTTCTGTATACCGCTTTTTGACTTCCACCTTCTGTTTCTGATCTTTTCTTTCTTGTCTTATTTTTACGATCTTCGGAATCAGGTCTCCCAGCTCTGGTGTTTTCTCTCGCCTGTTTTAACTCGCCTCCTGTTTTCTTGGTATTCTCTCACCTTATCTCGACGTTTAGTATAACGTCCAAGATAATTTTTTAGAGTAGCGAGGCAGTAGAAAAGTTTGCAGCGAATTGTAAGCTACATTTCCAGGCCATAAGGGCGTATGCTTCTAAGATAGGAATTTCAAGTGGATGAAGATGTTGCTGTCCCAGGATCACTAATCGATGGCGAAATTTTATCTGCGACAGATACGAATGAAAAGAGCAACGATGAAGATGAAGACGATACATCAGAACCTATGGCAAAGGCGGCAGTTAATGTAGCAAGAGCTTCATTCGATAACTTACAAAGCTTTTGTCTACAAAACGAAACTGATGAAACAGCATATTAGGCCCTTTTTCTGCTTAAAAAAAATTATTGGAAAGACTGAGCAGCAGTGATGTGCTTCGAAACAAACCAGTATAAGTGAGTTCTTTTCAAAGATTAATTAATTCATATTATGAATATGTAAAACATTTCTTTCTCTCAAAAATTTCGAACCATTTAATATTTCAAACACTTGATAATTCGAAATATTTTAAGAGTCCCCCGAATTTCGAATTAACGAGAGTCGACTGTATGTATGTATATTAGGGCGGGTCGATTTAAAAATCGCTCATTGCTCTGTGAAAATCGTATTTTAAGGATCAAAATAAGAAACTCTAAAACGAATTCTGATGTCCCCCAATTTGGGTCGAACTTTTGGGTAGGGGCAAATTTTGAAAAATCCCGCTTTGACCCATTTAGAGCGCCCCAATCGTATGTATGACCGACGCCCACTAACTTTGGGCGGCCGATCCACCCATGCCAGTGGCACACCCCCTGGAACTCCCCTGGGGGGTTCCACGTACAATCATTTCAAAATATCACCATTTTTGATACATGCAACATCAGCTACATGAAAAAATCGGCTAAATGGCTATGTTTTTTCTTTATTTTTCTCTTAAGAAATTTATTTAGTCAGAACATATGTAAATGAAAAAAATAATTTAAGTGAGTTATAAAAAAGAAACTAAAAAGTTCGATCAAAATTGGGGGACATCAGAATTCGTTTTAGAGGTATGGTTCCTTCGGCAAAGTTTCTCATTTTGATTGCTATAATATGATTTTCACAGAGAAATGAGCGATTTTTTTGCCTCCCCACGAAAGAAACTAAAAGTTCGACCCAAATTGGGGGGCATCAGAATTCGTTTTAGAGGTATGGTCCCTTCGGCAAAGTTTCTTATTTTGATCCCTAGAATATGATTTTCACAGAGCAATGAGCGATTTTTTTGCCTCCTCACAAATCGACCCGGCCTAATGTATATATAGGTATACATATATATATGATCCTTTAATTCCCATTTGAAGCATAGAGCGTTAACCACTTCTCATCGCCAACGGACATGGTTTTACACTAGGGATCTTAGTTTATTCCACGATAATCCAAGAGGCTTCATTTCAGCTTCTGTTGAGCGCTGCCAGTGGGTACGTGGTCTGCTAATTCCTCTAAAAGTTTGTTAAAATGGATTGCAGCGTAGCGATTGTTTAGCGACATTGTCGTCATTTTTTCTTAGCGAATGCCAATCCATTGCCATATCTTGCTTTTGATTTCTGATGCAGCGTCGACCTGGTTAGCTGGTTACTGGCCGGAACTAGAAAATTCGACGAAGGCAGCGATTTGTGGAAGTTTAGAGGCGCTTCGTGATCTTTGCTGTCACTTTCTGGTATCGCTATGGACCGAAGCGGGCTATGCTCGGCTGCAAGTTAACCAGTTCAACTTAGCCTAACTTCACTTTACCTCTCTCTGTCTCTCATCTTCTGTGTTTCAATTTAATGTCTATCACCTTCTGTCCTGGGAGTACCAGAGTCTTCTTTCTTTCTCTTTTTGCATCCATTCTCCATTTGTCGCTCATTTTCTGCCTTCGAACTTTTATCACCTTCTACATATATCGCATCTTCAGTATCCTTCCGTTTTTTGACACTCTCTTTTTGTCTCTATATATCATTTTTGCCACACATATTCGTTCATCTTCGCCTCTATATATCGTATACATCTATACCATCTTGTTTTTCGTCCCTCATCTTCTGTCTGTCGTCATTTCTCGCCTTCTATATGCCGTCTTATGTCCTCCGTTTTCTCTTTCCCGCTTTATGTGTCTTGCTTTTTCGGACTCTTCTATTGCTTTCTGTTCTATCTTTTCTGCCTTAACAATACTCTGCTCATTACTACCAGTTTTAAATGGTATCTATTATGGATAAATTTACCGATAAAATAAGGTGGAACCACCTAGCACAGAAATCATGCTGCCTCGTTCAAACGTAGGATACCTACTGTCAGAGCTTTTCGTTTCCCCATTCCGATCATCAAACCATCTTTACACATTATTAACTGGTTATATAAATGAAAAACTTTTTCTATTCAATGGTAAGCTGCTGACGGTTTAATGTAGTCCCCCATCGTTGATCTAACAATGCTCAATTAAAATATTTTATTATCTGCTGAAGCTGAGCTGAAAACGAAGCGAAACATAAAATAATTATTTAATTACTGAAGGAACTTTTTTCCGATTTCTTTTTTGGAATACCTCTGAAGGCTTCCATGGAATGCAATCGAGCTGTGCGAGATTTTAATTTAAGCAAATTTTTTCGATGTCGTAGCAAAAAATTAAATATTCACAGCAATTTGTGGGACAAAAATTACAAATGGAAAAAAGTAAATAAAAATAAGAAGCTAAAATAGCGCAAGGGCACCAACTGGTGATGGGTAGCAAAAACGTAAAAAAACGTTAAAAAATAAAAGCAGCATAATTTCTTTAAGCCTTGAATGTAACAACGAGCATGGCATTATACAAGTATGTGTATGTATGTGTTGCTACAAGCAGGCAACACGGATCGCCACAGAAGGCATTTCGTGCGCAGCAGATGGCGATGTTTTTATTAACCGGAAATTATGCGAAAAATCCGACTGTAATGGCAAAAGCGAATGGGGCAGCTGCAGCGGCAATAGCTATGAGTGCAACAACAATATGAGCGTTACAGCAACAATTACAATGCAATAAACGAATGTGCTGGCAAAAACAAAAGCAGTTAGAAGCCATTGAGTAGATAAGAGAAACAAAAGTAGAAGTTCATGCCGCAAATGGTGGCTGCGAAAGGGTTAAAAAAGAAAGAGAAACGGAATAGAGGTAGACAAAAAAAAAAAAAAAAGAGAGAAGGAGGGAGAGATTGCCATATAAAACTATGGGAATGAAACAATGCTGCCGAACAATGCACACCAGTTAGCCACACATGCCAGGCCACAAAAAGCGGCTGACAGTGTGAACGAACAAAAGCCATTTCTCTTTGAAACACTGCACCATTGCATGTGGCAGCGTGGAAGTGCTTTGCGGCCGGTGTATGGTTGCCTGTTCGACGGACGACAATGACTGCGTTGTTTGCATTTGCCTCTGCCTTTGTATTCGCCGCCATGTGGCAGAGCGATTAAAAGCAATGAGTAACGGAAATAGCTGGAAATGCAAGAGGAAATGTTGCACGGCAATTGAAAGGAGAGGCGACGAAAAGAAGCCTACGTTGCGGGAAGGCATAGAGTAGAGACACGGAGGTATGACTTCTTTGCGTAGGAACGTGTGACAGCCACTAAAGTCAAACCTACACACACGCACACATATACCTACAAATATACGCGGGCTGAAGTCCCATATGCCGTCCCTTGAAAGCCAAGTAGCTGGACGACCAAGTACACAAAGCGGTCTTAACAAAACACTGAGCGAGTGGAGCATAAAAGTGCAGAGGAGAGCGGCTGAATGCAGGAAATGTGTGCATGAGCGAAAAAGTGAAGATTAAATAAATGTAAATACAAATAGCAAAAGAAAACACATTAAAAAGAAGTGCTGGAGGTGCTGATGCAAAAGCTAGGTTGGGGAGAAGCATAAAAGGAAGAAAAGGAAGTGCGTGGTTGATATGAAATTGAGGAGAGCGTGGATAGGGAGTGAAAATATTCGAAAAGCAGTTGCTGGACGGCGGAAGAAAGGAAGAGTATGAAAGAGAGACGTAGAAAAACGGAAGACTGCGTGCAGGTTTGCATTCCAAGCGCTACAACAACGTAAATTGAAAAAGTAATTGTCGGAGGCAACGTGTGGTAAATAGTGCGTTGGGGAATTGGGTTGCTTCACGCGATAAGCTATAAATAGTGCGATGGTGCAGCGAGAAAAACCAGAAGATGTGAATTCTATGAAAAAATGTACAAACAAGCGAGGCAAAAGATGAACGAAGATTTTGGTTGAAGCCATGCATGGTTTCTAAATTATGGCCCTACAAAAATGAATTGAAATGCCTTTTTTGATTAGAATTTTTTAGCAACATTAGCACATAAGCTAGTGCCCTCTCCCAGTAAAACTAAAAATGCGAGAGAATTGCGGAATTTCAAACTACTGCGCTGTGTTTCAAGTCAAGTCAAAATCTATGCAATTGACATGGCAGCAAAGCCTGTAAGCGAGATGGGACTCCATACCTGAAAACTTGCTTACGTTGCAGAGAGTTAGTAAAACTCTAAGGCCGACACCGCCTGACTCGAAAAGTGTTAAAGAATGGATGAATATTGTAGGAAATGAAAAAGCAGATACAAACACGGGATATGGATTTGATGCATGATTTGGGGAATTGAGTCCCGCGGGATTTCAATTTCTACAAGTTGAGGCAAAGGTTAGGAACAGTTTTTAACAATAGATGAACTAATCGAGAGCCATAGAGAGTATTTCGTTCACTTTGGCCGAAATTCGGTAAACGAGGAACACGGAACTTAATGAGCCTCCCAAAAATGAATATGTGTTTGGCTATACGAATACAAATGGGGCACTTGGTCATCGATATTGCCCCAATGATCTTCAAATTCGTTGTTCGGCATAACGATTTATCTAAGGAAGGAATACTTTCTGTACTTCTAAAAATGCGTTTCAGCTTTTTACGGAACTATTTCTACGAAAACCTGGTTGAATTTTACTACAAAGCCTGTGTGGATTTGCCAAAATATCGATATATATTGAGGATGTGTTTAGATAGGACTGCGAATATCTTATCTGGATAATACAATGAGCCAATGCGATTCTTGATTGTTCTCTTTTTCAAAGCATTTCTTCTATATAAATATTTTGTGGTAATGGCGCTATTATCCTCGGCATATAAATCTATTTGAACTCTTCTATGGATTTATGCAACCTCGCCTCTTATGCCCAGTTATGCTCATCTTGAAGATTAGAATCTTTAGCCATCGTCAAATTGGCGTAACCAAGAGGTGTAGAGTTTTAGGCAGAGTGTTTGGGTTGTGTATTTATTTTCGCTTACAGTCTTTTTTCTGCAGAAAGCGCGTTCAGCGACGTATGTAAATATGTAGGTCCTTTCAACTCCCATCTGGAGCATATGTCGACTTTTATCCAATCTAAGTCCTAATACGATAACCAAAGATCCTCGACGGTTGCTGTATATTTGGTATCTGAGGCAATGTGATTGATGATCCTTTAGCAAGTCAAATATCAGTTAAGGAGGTTTCTAGTCTGCCTGCCCTAGCTTAGTGATTGAATGCTATCAGGTGCTTTTGTTGTTTCGGTAGGCGAGTAGTGTTTTATTTCATCACTACCCTGCATATCCGCTGTTTACCCCTATCCTTTACCTGGAGATACGTTCGATGGGAGACAAGCAACTCCGCAGGGACGTATGTAGGGCGTAAGGTCTATGTTTTTCTTTCTCTTTAAAAATTGCTGCTAAAAGGAATAATTGCTTCCACCTCTTTTCCTTGTTTATACCGACTTTAAGGGTCTCTTTGCATCAAAAGAGCGCACATTACGCGTTCGTTTTCGATTCCTTATGAAAATCGTGCATTCCCCCATTTGCCCTGGGTTTTCGTATCGTATTCTAGACATTCTGAATAGCTGCATCCAGGGCCGTGGAGAGAGTATTCGGGCCCCGGGGGAAACTTGAGATGCGGGCCCCTTCAAATTTTTTTTATTTGTAGTGAGCCTCGAGTCCGGGCCCCTCTGAAAACTCCGGGCCCGGGGGAAAAAGTACCCGACCCTCTATTTCTGGACCAACATTTAGAAGGAAGAGCTCGGTCAAACATCCAAAAAATGGTTTCTTCGACGATTTTGACTTACATAATTGAGAAGCTTATCAAGAATTTCTGATAATTTTTGTCGAACTAATCTTACTATAGAAGATAAAAGTTAGCCATGCTAAGACTAAGACACAACTTCAGTTACAGCTGTTCTTCATGCCAAATATTAAAGTTTTTTGTAGTGAAGCAGGCCATACTATCCTGTCGTAAGGGATTGTTGTAATATAATATATAATATTTGAGATGTAGACGAGCAGGTTGACATAATGAGCTTACCTTTTTTGGAACGCATGAAGTCAGAAGTTTTTGTCTGACAGAATACCTGAAATAAGATCTTAAAACAGAGTAAAAAGAATATGAATCCAATCCTCGTTCAACTGAGAAATTCTTGATCTTAGGACCACGAAAATCCCTAAACTCTCAAGAGATCACAACGGTGCGATCTAGTGCTGGTGTTGTCCGACTAATTGTACTATAGGCAAGGATATAAGAGATTACAAATCTTTAACACTGGAATAGAGAAGTTTCTGTGCTAATAGTGGGAAGTTGTATATAAATCCTCGCATATAGAATAGTTGCAGAGCCTTTTCTTTTTATGGTAAACTAGCAAACCCGGCCCCCTTCGCTGGGCATACTAAAATAGAATAGAAATGGTTTAGAACAGAAAATATATGGTTTTCATATTATTTATTTCTTTATTCTTTATTCAAGCGCTTTGGCATAAACAATATTTTTTGTTTTTCTATTTGTTTTTGAGTAAATATAAAATATAAATTGAAAATCAGGAAAAAAGAAGATTGTTTTTAAATTTCAAATCAACGCATATGAATAAACAATCGTCTTTTTTCCTGATCATCCATGAATTTTTCGTTTCAATTTATATGTTTTATTAAGCATTGGACCTTTTTTAACCATTATCCATTTATATTTTTCAAAAAAAAAAAAACGAAAAAAATTGTTTTTTCCACGAACACATAATTTCATTCGGATTTCACATTAAATTCTCAAATTTCGTAAGAAATTATTCACTGTTCCAAAATCCACTCCAAAAAAATTCACAAACAATTTTTACATGTTGCACTTACGTTTTTTCCTTATGGCATCCAAATCAGAAAGAAATATTGACACATTGTTTATTGTAAGTTTGGTTTAATTCTGTGCAAAGACTCGGCGGATCCACGTTTTGGCATATATTTCGAGACCCTAGTCATCAATAGGTATGAAAATTACCCCGTATTAAAGCACTTATCAACAGCTTTCATTTGATATCCATATTGTACAAACACATTCTAGGGTCCACGATTTGGTCTCTATCTCGAGACCCTAGTCACGGAGCGGATGGAAATACTCTGAACTAAAGCATTCACCAACAGCTTCCATTTGATACCCATATTGTACATATACATCCGAAGGTTACCCGGGTCCACGTTTTGACCTATATCTCGAGACCCTATCTACCAATAGGTATCCAAACTATACGGAAACCAACTTCAATACCTCCTTAACAATGTGTGTAAGTTTGGTTTAATTCGGTTCAAAGACACGGCGGGTTCACGTTTTGGCATATATTTCCAGACCCTAGTCATCAATAGGTATAAAAATTACCCCGTATTAAAGCACTTATCAACAGCTTTCATTTGATGTCCATATTGTACATACACAACCAAAGGTTACCCGGGTCCACGTTTTGAACTATATCTCGAGACCCCAGTCACGGAGCGGCATGAAAAATACTCTGAACTAAAGCATTCACCAACAGCTTCCATTTGATACCCATATTGTACATATACATCCGAAGGTTACCCGGGTCCACGTTTTGACCTATATCTCGAGCCCTATCCACCAATAGGTATCCAAACTATACGGAAACCATCTTCAATACCTCCTTAACAATGTGTGTAAGTTTGGTTTAATTCGGTGCAAAGACACGGCGGGTCCACGTTTTGGCATATATTTCCAGACCCTAGTCATCAATAGGTATGAAAATTACCCCGTATTAAAGCACTTATCAACAGCTTTCATTTGATATCCATATTGTACATATACATCCGAAGGTTACCCGGGTCCACGTTTTGACCTATATCTCGAGCCCTATCCACCAATAGGTATCCAAACTATACGGAAACCATCTTCAATACCTTCTTAACAATGTGTGTAAGTTTGGTTTAATTCGGTGCAGACACGGCCGGTTAGCGAACACACACAAAAAGTTGACTTTATTTTATATGTAAGATTTTTTTCAGTTTGTGTCCGAAAAATCCAAATATCTTACGGAACCCTATTTTTTCCAAAATAAAATGTAATCCATGTTACTCCTGCATAATGTAGTTTTCGAATGGTGAAAGAATTTTTAAAATCGGTCTAGTAGTTTTTGAGCCTATTCGTTACAAACAAACAAACAAAGTTTTCCTCTTTATAACATTAGTATAGATTAGTATAGATATCGACACTCAGACTCCTTTGTTCGTCGTCTTCATCGAGTTGGTCGGTAAAGTGATTTCGAATGAGACTCTATTTAAGAATGGAGGTATAGTGATTATCTTTCAGGTCTTACCAGGCTCCGACTGAGACTTCCAGGCAGACTTTATCTCCCTTAACCCGTTCAAGAATTAAACTGGGTTGGAGACTAGCGGATTTGCAGATTAGCATTCAATCGTTTATCTAAGTAAGTTCCTTCAAAAACTATAAATTCCTCTGGGCCAGACTTATGTAACCATAGTGGCTGGAGTGTGGAAGGTACTTTTTCCCTGTGACTTCGAGACTGCATGTTATCCATTCAAATGCCGTAATCATCCCTTAGAGATGCATTATGGTAGCCATGAAGAGTCCAACTGCAACCACATCCATTGCGCGTAGCACTTGAGTTATTAATGTTGCATGCAACATGCAATTGGCGTGCAACATAACAATGTTGTTAACTTCCAAAAAGCTGAACAATGGTGGCGACGTTTTCACAAGCCCGGCTGCTTCACATTTCTTTCCCGCAACTACTTGCGGTGGCTTATTTGTATAATAATCGCATAACTTTATTCGTATTTTTGTGTGTATTTGTGTTTTTACACTCACACATCCTCACACCCTTTGACCACCATTGCCAAGCATTTACGGCACTATTTTCTTCACTTGTTTGCGGTTGACTTTAATATGCCTTCACCTACACACATACACACATACAAGCATATATGTACACATTCACACATACAGTTGTAATTCACAGTTCACAACTTTATTGCCCCTCTTTGCTATTGTTCGTGACGTTGTTGCTGTCAGCATTTATTCTCACTGAAACTTGGTCAATATATCTCACATTTAAATGCGGAAGTTGGTAAAATGCAGCCAAGAAATACAAAAGAGCGGAACGAAATCACGATGTGGTTGTAACCGCAATTGTACACATTAAAATGCAAAAATTAGTCTTAGGGCAGACTGTGTAAAAACCGAGGTAAAAAGAGAAACTAAAAAAATTAAATGTGAATGAAGAAAATGAAATTGCGCTGGTAAGTAAAGGTCCAACTTTTGCATAATAAAGATTCGAAACAGCCGGAAAAAGAAAAGTAATTATGTTTGGAATTTAAATAAGCGCTGAAATATTCAGTCAACGAAATTAAATCATAAGAAACAGATCACACAAACAGAAAAGGAAGTGAATACCTTTGTTTGTGTGGGTTACCAAACGAACAGTGTTGTTGGTGGCTACGGTATTGACATACCGTTTTGAGAGAGAGGGTTTCCTTCTAAAGACATAATCAAATTTTGAGTGAAGCGATTTGAACTACCAAATAGGCCAGACAGACCCTGAAGCTCGTTCCCACGACAGTCGGTTCTACGTTACCGGGACGACCCGGATTTATATCCGGCCAAGGACTGTCACTGCAGCAGTATTCCCCATGCATGTATGGGGAATGATTATGCTGCTACAACAACAACAAGAACCAAATAGGCCAGAAACTGTGTCACCCAGTAAAGTATGTTTCGTATTTGAATCAAAATGAATTATTACTAAAATTTTTGGAAATATCGCGAAGCGAGTCTTAACTACCCGAACAACTCCTTTGGGCATTTTGCGTTTCCCCTAATTTTTGAGTGATAATTAAAATAATACTTATTGCAATAATAAATACTTATTGCAATAATTAATTATTTATTGCACTATGGTTGGGCTGATTTTTACTCAGCTAATATAATTTGTTTAATATAAACCAAAACAATTTCTGATTTGGATATTTCGAGATATGTCGACGCCAGCGTCACCTCGAAAATAAACAATATTTTAAGGTATGAAAGTCTAATAACTGCCAAGAAAATTCCTCTACCTGTCCGAGGCGAACAAACGTGCACAAACCTGCAAATGAGCTGCTTTTTACAGTGGGTTTTTCATTTTCCATCAGTGCAGGGGACTGCCGTGTGCATCGACACTGAAATGCCTTATTTCAAAAACTATAAGTCGCCATATTGTTGGAAAGTGAAATGTGTTTGAAATAATATTATATATACAATAAATCGATAAATCGAACAAATATTAAACTTTTTTTGCTGTTTTATTTATTTTTTAAACCGTAAACTGCGCTGTCTATAGTTTTTATTGAAATGCATAGCAAAAATTTGGAGCAAAGGAAACACTTGAAAAAAGGAAACATTTTGAAAATGTTTAATTCAGGGAGGCTTGTTTTTTGACCAACCAGCTAGTAGCCATATCATTTTGTCAACGATTTGCAAAAGAACATTCCAGCTCGGGTGATTCAGATATGGCGGTACTGATATAAACTGTCATTGATTCATAAAACAACAGCGACCAAGACCAAATGATGTTTGAATTGAAATTTTCCACGCTCTTGCCTGATCAATCACAAAAGTTTCATAATTGAACTCACATCAAATCGTTTACCTTTAGACGATTTGGATTCTACTGTTCGTGCATTGTTGCACTTCTTTACAAAAGAATATGTCTAGTGTTTGTTTATTTAGTCAACTTCTGTATAATAATTAGGTTGGGTTAGGTTGACCTGGCGGGCTGAAACTCATCACATAGACCTATTGATCTTTAGTGGTACCAGATGAAGGTTGATCTTTTCGTTTCTTTGAAGTGAACTAATAAATCTGCACTTTTGCGAATCTAAGCTGAAGCTCAAACTCCGAGAGACATCCTAACTTCTCGTATTGTATAACTTCTAGGTATTTCATTCGGGTTCTAGCTCATGCAGGGCAAGGACATAGAAGGTGTATAATAATTAAACGCTTGGACAAAATTTTCCTAAATTTGCATTGCACGATATTTAAAACTGAGCAAGTGGCAGTGAATATCCGGAGGTGTCTCGAAAATGATGCCATCATAACTCGCAACAGAATCATCTGATACTAAGAAATCAAAGTGGATTTGTTAAAGGAGACACTTATGGAAGTAACTGTGAAAGATTTTTTTCCATTTCTAAATTTTTTAAAGCGCGTGGAACCCATATAACTGATTTTAGCTGACTCGCAGCTGCCAAGTTTGCTACTGACTTTCTTGTCATCGAGCCAGCAGAAGAAGAATTAAATATGAAAAAAGCTCATAGAGGTTCCTTGTGAATTATGTGAACAAGTACTGTGCAACATTTCAAACCAATCGGAATAATAGGTTTTGAGTTCTGGCGCACACGGTCTTAGAAAATTGTAAGTTTTAGAAAAACTCTTTAAAGTCGAGCCGCTACACTCAAATATTTATCACTTGTCAATTTTGCTCCGATCGACTTGAAGATGAATGATTTCTACATCTGAAATAGAAATGAAAAGCATTTATAAACAAAAAATGTCTTACCCCTCTCAAGTTTATCTTCATCTGTCTTTTGAGCTCTTTTTTCAACTTTCGAAAGGTCACAATGGATCTTTGAAGTCATAGTACTAAATTTCCTCAGAATAATAACAATAATAGTAATTAGTTTTCGACAAAATTAATATGTACTTTTCTGACGTAGCCCACTTCAAGCATATTTCATTAGTTCTAATGGCTTCTGCCCTCTAGGCATGACGGTATCCGACTGCTTTAGGCGTCTTGCCAAAATTTTATCAGAGCTACGACTAGTCTCGAACAACCTTCCGAATCTTTTGGAATAAATCTGCATTTTTGTGTAGTACCTGCCAGCAAACAATTTTTTGTCTGGGTACCGTGGACCAATCTTCCAACTTATGTTTTATTTTCTTCCCATAACCAGTGAGCCACGATATGAGCCAGCTTGGGAACGCAATCATATTCCGAGACACAACTGACGACGAAGTAGTATCCAAAACTCAAATTCTGTAATCTAATATCCAACGGGTATTTTTTAATCTGTGTGACAACTACCGATATCGATAACTATGGTTCGTGAATGGCAAAACCGTGTTCACATTTCACTTCAGTAAGGTTTGGCAAGTCATAAAGAATCCTCTAACGCCAGAGCAACGCTTACAAGTTGTGGATTTTTACATAGACAAAAAGAAATGTTCGTGAAATTCATAGAGAACTGGCGGCATTATCGGTCCTTATTATATTACCTTTGAAATGAGGAAAGAGCTGCCGTTACACAAATAACGAGCGCTATCGAGCCATGCTAACTTAATTTTTGTTTCCGAAAATTATTCAGCTAAAAATCGACGACATTTGGTTCCAATAGGATGGCGAAATTTGTCGCAAAGTGAGCATAATAATCTACTTATTGCAAATTTCAAGCCAATACGACCAGATTTATTGAAAAATAATTGTCAAAAATTGAACTGGATATCATATTCAAAAAATAAATGCCAAGAAATTATCTACCAGAGTATAATAAAAAAAACCATTCCAACAATATTTCTGTTTTGTATTATCATTTTAAGTTCTCAAGCTCTTAAAAAAATACTCTATGTATTACACTCAAAGTGACAGAAGTCTGTTAGATGACCAAAGTTTCCACGAGTGCCGGCTGTACGTTACTCAAACGACCCGGACTTATATTCAGATAAGGTGTCGCTCCTGTAGCATTCCTCAAACTTTTATCGGGAATGTTTATGCGGTTCCAACGACCACAACCATCATTTATTTTTCCGATTGCGTTCAGTTTGGAAAATATTTCTGTTTAAAAATTTTTGATGACCAAATTTCTCACACTATTGAACGTCCATCTTTTAAATTCACATTCAGTTCCCCCGAAATACTTGAATCTGTAAAAATCATAATCTGTTTCAGCAGCTATTCTTTCTAACGTAACTTTATTGCTTACAAGTTATATTTTTGCTATAAATAAAGCTCCAATTTTTTTGAGTTTTCCGGGCATTTTGGGGCATTATCTAAGAATGAAAGTGCTTTGGATTCTAGTTTGAGTTATTGCATTTCTTTTGGGGCTCTCAACTTCACACTATAGTAATACTATTTATGCTGTGCGTCTACGTTTTATCGGATACCAGCGGAGATTATTTCAAAGCTCCGTTCTATATTTTGTTCTAAAAGTGGGCATCACCTATACTTTATAATTTTTACTATAGTTTCGCATTAGAATTGTATTTACATATATTCCATATTTGAATTTGCCTTAAGCCCTACTTCCTTCTGTCTTACTTCACATTGACCTTTTAACCGCAAACTAAACTTTTAATGATGTGTAAATATCATGAAAACTTCTCTGACTTTAATGTATTCTTTCTTTAAGCGCCTTCGTTTCTAATAAAAATTGACACAATTAAGTCGTTGAACTCTCTTCGTTCAACATACAGATGCCGTACATTTCACAACAACAAGAAACAAGCACCTTTGCATAGTTTGCTCAATTAATTATTGGCTGACTGTTGCGATGTAATTGGACTGGCAAGTTGAAAGTTCGTTTTGGCAATTGCTTGAGATTGATTTATTGAACACGCACCACGCACCACACCCAACGCACTTTACATGCTTCGCTACTTTGCTACTTTCCTCTGAATTACTATTAGCTGCATATACTCACATATACTCACACATTTGCGTGCTTGGCACCTTCTGCCCACCACCACAAAAGGCTATAATTCATTTGTATTCGCTGTGTGCATCTACTAGGCTCGTTAGGGGCGGCACCAGTTTGGCTGGATTGCGTGTGATTTACCTAAGTGGGTTAAAACAAAAACAAATACTCTATATGTATATATACAGTATATATAAGTATAGAAGTATGTGTTTCTGGTATTTCTTCGAGTTCGGCAACCAGCTTAAGTCCTTTGTGTGGCCCCCATAAAAGCTTCTTCTGCGAATTACTAAAACTTTATTAATTTGCATGAAAATATAGCATTTACAAGCACACACACCTATACTTTTACGTATATAGAAGTTTGCACACTGAGCCATGGGAATGATAAATGTGAGCCTCCGGCTTACAAGTTAAGCAGAATGTCGATAGCTCAACTCTCCTTGTATTGAAGGTATGCCACGCTCGCAGAAAAAATGTGGAAGGAATTCTGTTAAGTTTAGTTAATTTAGAGTTTGACGTTTTTACCGGCGGTGGTGACAATCAACAGCACTACCACCACAGCGTACGCTGGGGGGTTAATGTGCTAATCTGCATATGTATGCGTGAGTGCATACCCAGTGGGAAAATCTCATCTTTGTGGGTGAGTGATTGTCGATTGAAGGGATGTTTCGCCTTCTTTCTATTTTTTCTATTTTCCCGTGAATTGGGAATTTTGAATTGTCGTTTATCTGCGTCTTTACCAGCATTTTTTAATTTTTTCTTTCTATTTCTATGCTTCTTCCTCTTCTTTTTCTTTTTTAGCATCTGCTTATAGGCTTCCTGTTGCTCTGAAGTCGTTTCAACTGCCCAAAAGCAATAGAAAATATTGTTCCTATAACAAATTTGGCAAAACTTTCATTGGGTGGAGCTTATGGTGCTTAAGGTTAATCTGCTCTACTTACACTTGCTCATTATTGGAGATGGTTAGATGATTAGTTTGTGTTCCTCAACATGACTACTCCTTCCAAAGTCAGGGAAAGCTACCAACAGTTGGCACCTTTCAGCTATACTGTTTAATTGACTTATCGAGACCTTCTATGTAATACAAATAGATATGAGTTGAACCACGGTTTCCGCCTCATTCGATGGTAAAGGTGTGTCCAGTTTCGATTTTTTTCGTGGAATCGTATAAACTGGTCGAGTACTTCCCAACAATGTCTTTCCAATTCTTCTACAACCATTAGTTCAGAGCCAACAATACTCAGAATCGTTAATGTTTACAGATTTTTATTAACCCTGATATTTTCAGAGAACCTTCCTAACGAATATAATTGCGCTATGCAGTAGTACATAAGTTTTAGGCCGCCTCCGATTGGCAGATTGATTTGAATGAGAAGCTTTTTCAGGGCAGAAATATACTCAGAGGTTCGACATTGCCTGCTGATTGGCACCCGGTATTAGAATATTAGGCGGAATTTGCGGTTTATAGTTTATATTTGTGTATTGACCGAAACGAGTATTCTAATTGAAGTTTTTTTAACGATAACAGTGAAGGGGTGAACGAAGTCACACGCGCTTAATGTTTTAGTTCCTGATGATATATTTTATGCAGGGTTCCCGTCACTGATCATTATTATCTGAACCTGTCTGCAATGTAATAATTATAGTCGAGATTTTGATTTCGTCTCGGAAGCCCAAGCTTTCTTATCCGTAAATAGAGGTGGAATTTGTCTGATACAATTCCCAACAGAACTTCGTACAGCGTATGAAAAAATTGAACTGCTTTTGTTAAACATGATAAATTTCAAATGAACGTGAAACTATAGATTTCATGTAGACTTTCAGCCAAATGGGTGAGTTGTTTCCGTATCAGTTTAACCGTGTCCAAGTCCACTAAGGCCTTCATGGTATGCAAACACTTAGCAGGAAAAGCCAAGAGTTGTAGGCCAAGAACCCAGAGGTAGATGCACACTATGATAATTAGGCGAATGGCAACATATGGAATGGTCGCATGGGAGATGAAGTTCGAGCTGACACTGCTTCACACCGAAGATTTTGGTAAATTAAAAGTGATCTGATACAAGAACAAGGAATAGTTGGGTCTCAGCTTCGACTTCCCCAGTTATGCAGGCACTAAAGTTATTAAATTTGAGTATAAGTTCATCGAACTGTACGATAAAGTAAGCTGAAGTTCACCTGGTCTCGAAAGAAAGCTCCGATAGTGTACCTTACACTGGTACGCAGATGGCTCGAAGACATTAGAAAGCATATGCGTTGGTATGACCCCAAAAAGCGGCTTGTGCTGATTGGTAGTTTTTCCAGGCGGAAAGTGTGCAAAGATCAATTTAGATACAGAACTTCTGGAATAGGCGAATTGCCATTTTAAGCGACAGTCAGGTGGCTTTCATGACAATGCCATCCTTTGAGGCTACGTCTCTCAATACATCAAGAATCTGAATTTACCAGGAATAAGCAATCGCATTCAGCTAATTTGTAGTAGTAGCGAATGCATTGGCTAGAGAGACTTGGGCTTCGTTATTAATATAACAACACACCACCAAGGGGGAGTCTAGAAGTGAAGAGCTAAAGCTATGAGATGTAAGCTGATACTAAACTATGGAGTTACGCCAGGCAAAGTCCTTACTAGAGGGTAGGGTATGGTCAGAAGAAGTTCAGAAAACTTATAATCCTGTCTAAGGACAAACTGAGAATGCTCGTGGGCGTTCTTGCAAGTCACTGCCGATTACACAGCCATCGGCACATGATTGGGTTATGGTCCACTGATTCCTGTCTTTCCTGTGGCCAATATCCGGAAACACCAACAAATTCCCTTCTCGAATGTGATGATACAGCGAGACGAAGCATTAAGGCCGCTTGCGGCCGGAACAAATACCCAAACTCTCAGCCCAACACACCTCCAGCTGAGAGAGTTGGATTTTGATGAGGTACTGAGAGATAAGTAGAGGACATAAAGACCGTGGGGTCGAAGTGCTTACACCATTTTCTTTAATTGGTTCAATAATTGTTTACAGGATTTTGAAGCTTCAAATGGGGAAAACGTAAGCAGAGGTGTCCATTGCGTATTCTTTATTTCGTAAGAGGAAAGTTCCACTATTTTGTTTTAGGTTAGGTTAGAACGGGCTTGAGGTATATATTTCTTCTGCTATAACTTTAACATATATTTTTTTACGATAATCCATTGGGATCTTCAAAGATTTTTGAGGAAACATTTTTCAAAGGACTTTATTGTACTATGTTTGTACTGGTAGAGAATAAACAACAAGTTTTTAATAGCTAAATAAATCTTCTTTCATTTGCTATTCCTATTTATATTATAAACTGTCTCCGCCTATTTAAAAATATTTTTTCTTTAATTTACTCCTTTGCAACTTTAAAGCCCTTTCAAACATTAAATTAATGAGACAATGAAAAACTAAGTGTGCAGCATTACTACACAAAATCAATACTTTACCAATCTTGTAAAATTTTTCCTGAATAACTTTCACTGTCTCATGGTGGTATCCCGACCAAAAAGCACTTTTTCTTCTTTTTAATTGTTGAAAATTTAGCGGCTAAGGATCTGTCAACAATTTTCCAACAAACCGCCAAGTTTTCTTGCCGTATATGATGCTCACTGTAAATTATTTAAAATGTAAGTAATAGCACACTTCAGTAAGTTACGTATACTCAAATAAATATGTGTGTATTTGCGAGGGGATTGTTTGCTTGTGTGGTTACTGAGCGACTAAAATAATTTGATTGACTCGCCGCCAGGCTGATTACTCGAAACCTATGCCGCCATGCAACTTCACTTCATTCCATTCGTTTTCAGCCACTTTCCTCTCCATTCAGTCACTTTCCTCTTCATTCAGCGCACCTCTCTCCACCTGCCAACATTTATTGCTTTGAGGTAATTTTAATATTTCAACTGCGCTCTCATTAAAACCAAGCCAGCTGTAGCGGTTTCAGCAGCTGGCAGCTTGTGGCAACAAAGCCACAATTCAACCAACCGACCGGCGCACAAACCAAACGACCAATAATGCGCAAAGCGAATGTAGCCAGCCACAACAATAGCAACAAAATGCTCTTAAGTGTGTTGGAGCAGAGTTTTTCCCTGCTTGCAAGTGAATTATTAATTTGTAAATTTGTAAGTATGCGAGCGCTTAAGTTGACTTATTTACCGCATTGTTACTGCATGGAAATTAAGAAATTTGCTTTCCAGTCCACATGCAGGATTATATGGAACATGTGCCTACATGTAAGTAGACAGTTGTGAACATATTAGTATGGCCCGAAAAATGCAATATATTTTGTATGCGAATATTTTCGGAAACTGCTTCTTTTCTTTATATCATTTTAGGTATAGCTCTGCAAAATGGTATTAAAAAAGATGGTTAGAAAGAAAAATTATTTTTCTAGGGGAATTGTTAGGAATTGTTAGAGAATTGTCGTTTAATATTTCCTAAAAAATGTAGGGTGTTGAAAAAATAAGCCCTTTAGAGGATTGGTTGGTTGTTAGAGGTGCTGCCTGAATGGCACACCCCAGACTCAATTAGCGCAAAAGGTGCCATTTTGGTACACCACCACTAAAACCAATACCGTTATTTAGTCAAACGATCTTGATTCAATTATTTGCCTATGCCATATATTTTGTTTTCTACAATTTCTACGAAGTTGTTTTGAGAATTCCCCCAACGTTCTATGTCGTAGAGCACCCAGACTTGGGCACTCATACAGACTGTGAGAGATTGACTCCGTAGAATCTTCTTGATTACAGCTTCTACATTTATCGTTATACAGCCACCCCATCTTTCTAGCACGGTCTCCTTAAGCCTATATCTGGTTATTATTGACGTAATTCTGAAGATGTCTGTTCTTGGCTTTCTTAAGAGCTCGTCAGTTTTGGACTTATTGAAATCTGACCACGTTTCTTTCACTATTTTGCAGATATCGGTTTTGGTCCATCTGTCAACAGCCTGCTTCTAGAATTGCAAGATAATCTGCCTTTTGTAGACGCTTCGGGGCAGCTCACTGCTACCACTTCGGATACTTTGGAGGAAGCCATCTGTCTTACGAGCTCATCAGCTTTCTCATTTTCTTCTATTTATGTTCTTGTGGCCAGGTACCCCGATGAGAGCGACGTCTGTCGTGCGCGCTAAAGCATTAAGTTCTTCTTTGCATTGTCTGACGATTTTTGAATTAGTTGTAGGTGACTTTATAGCTAAGATGGCTGCTTGGCTAAGTGAAAAAATACGAGCTTCTAATAGTTCTTGTGAATGAATTCTGATTGTCCCTCAAGCTTTCCTTATCCCGTGAACCTCAGCTCGAAAGATAATATTATAATTCCCTAGGCGAGGGGAGTGTAGTGTTCCGAAAATCTAGAGTGTCCCTACCCTACATAGCTTAGAAAATTTATCTGTTTAGAGGGCACTATGGCCTATAATAAAATGAAGAATATGAGATATGTTTGACATTTCATAGTCAACCCACAAATCCAGAACAGTTTATTTAGCAAGCCACGTTGACCTGCTCTGTCCTGTCAGATAATTAGTGATAGTTTTTAGATCTTTCTGTTAAGTTATGGAAGCCACTAAGAGACCTTCTGAGAAGGTGCCATGAACCTACTTGAATGTGCTTTTCCCTTTGACCACACGAGCAAACCATATATCAATATGACATTAACCGCAATGCATTATTTTTTGAAAATATTCGCCGGTGTCGCTTAAGTGCCATTTTATAGCTTTTGCTCTTATACAATTGAAGCGAGCGACTATGACCATGGGTGCATGCTTCAGTGTATTTTTTGCGCTTTTTAAGTGTTTTAGGCGAATTTCATTTGTTGGGTGTTTGGATGAATTTTGTCTCAAATTTTTGCTGGTATTCCATAATTGCAGGGACTTACAGTTGTATGCGCTTTGACTGCGCAGATAGATTTTTAAGAAGAGCTTTTTTTTGCAGAAATACACTTGAAGGCTTGTCATTGCCTGCCGAGGGGACAGAATTAGAACAAAATATGTTAAGAATTATTTGATCTTAAGTTTTGTATTTCTTAGAAGCGGCGCTATTATTGAGAAAGGTTTGTGTTTCATCACAATCTGTTTTGCCGGTAAATCGCACCAGAAGTGCGTCTTCTTGTCTTCTTGTGTTAATATTTCAACCTTTTTTTATTTTTGCTGTGTAATGTCACACAGTGCATGTGAAAATTTTCTATGACTTTTGCAGGCCCTATTCTCGTACTCACCAACTACTCTACTGCCACAATCCTTAAGAGAAAGAAAGGACGAGGTAGTTAAGATTTTATCCAGCGCAATAAGCTAAGCATGTTTCACCGTGCATTCTACCATTTCACTTATGAGTCTTATTTGGTTTTTTTGGGATGATGCCCCCGAAGAGGAAACTCTCAATAGTACTTTAATACTGGAAAAGCAGTTGCATGACTTGTAGCTTCGCAGCTACACCTACGTACTAAACACCCTCCACAATCTGCCTATATCCCCGCGGAACTGCCAGAAAGGTATTAATTTCATGGGGCTGGTTGGCTCAGGAGCTCCTAACTATTTTTGACGCCTACAAAACTCCGCGCATGTTAGATCATTATGAATGTGTGTTACATGCACGCAGATTCTCTTCCAGTTATCAGTTGATTTCAGCATGAAATCAATAATATTTCCTCTGCTTAAGATTTGAGAGTTTTCGGAAGCATAGTGTGGGTATTAAAATAAGACGTGATCAATATCTTCTTCCCTTTTCGTGCGGATTGGGCAAATCTATGGATGTATTTTCTAAATAGCCAGCACTCTGAAAGGAATTGAGTGAGGTAGTAGTTTGTTCCCCCATGGTTTCTTTGTAACCACGTCATAAGGATGGGTATTAACTCATGCGTCCATCTACACTTAGGTGATTTATTTCACCGGTCTTGGCAGTGCGCGATCGAAAAATGCCATTCTTCTGCTGCAATATCCTTACTACTCTCTTTTTTCTCTACCATATTTATTTCTTTGCCAAAATATCTACCGGGATTAGTACTGCAATGACAAAGGAAACATTTAAGAGTGTCCCTAGTCACTTTTCACAAGTCGATGACCTCGTAGGAACAGCTCGTACTACCGTACATCTTAGCATTTGGTTTATGCGTATCACTTATCACAAATCACTAGTCACGAGCCGATACCCTAGAATAACATACTTGCAGAATCGGTATTCACACCACTGGGAGCTGTCGAGAAGGTCATCTCCTGAATCCATACTAACAAATATGACTGCAGGCATCAGTCTCACGGTAGTCATAACTTCCGTTAACCTTTTGTTTCATATGTGTGAGTTTTCATCTTGCGAGAGCTGCGCAATAGCAGAGGATGTGCTCTGGCGTTACATCGGAGAGCACAAAACAAAAACGAATTGATAATGAAGATTACAGTGCCCCATATAGGCTCCAGTGAGAGTTCGTAAATCTTCTTTATACAATTTTAGTAGTTATTTAATGCTTTTCTAGAAAGGAGGATAAATTCGGTTTCCTGCCTTTGTTCTGGACTTTATAAATACGCTCGTATGAATTTCCGGTCTTGGATAACTTCCTTTAAGTGGGCTTTGATCAGTCTAAAAGTCTAGTTTCGCTAATCCATATCTTCGTTGCCGCTATGATCTTCATGCCCTGATACCCAGCCCCGCAAACCTGTGTTTGTTGAAGCGAATACATTGCCAGACTAAGGTAATGCGTTCGCTTCTGCCATAACTTCAAACTTGCCACCTGAACAGATATTTATGTCCACAATTGTATTTTATGTTAAGCAATTTGAAAATTTTAAGCTCACTTGCGCATTCTTTATTTAATTTCTTATTCAACTGCAAGGCTATCTGCTCTCTGCTTAAACTTAATTGCGTGTGCGTTTGTGTGTGTTTTTACTTTTTTGAACTACTCTGCTGCTGGTGAGTGCAAAGCTGGTAAACTTCTACGTCAGCTAAACATTTCTTATTGCTGATGCTGCTTTTGCTTTGTTGTTCATTCATCTGAGAGTGAGGCGCACAAAAATCAGTTATTTTTTTTAATTTTGAAAATTGTTCGCTTTAATTTCTAGCTTAAAAATTGGTTAAAAGTTTGTGTACTTCTCGAGCAATTAATTTTTATTTACCTATTCCTGAGCTGATGGAATTATTTAAAATTGCATACGTTTCTATATTTTTCTACTGCGTCAATTTTATAGAAGTTTGAAGAAAATTATCTTATGATCCCATCTCCATTAGTCGGGAGAGACCGGTGGAAGGCTATGATGTTTACGGAGATTAATATCTCACCAGAAACAAAAAGATGTTTTTGATAGTATAAAATTAAGAAAAACTGTTAGAGAAGGAGCAAACAAGGTCGTTGTGGCAAATCCGGCATAGTGAAATTTAAAATAAAACTGGAGGATTTGTATCCATAAGTAACTTTATTAGCATGTACCTTGGCTCGATGGGAGTGTAGATATCTTAGCTGAAAATTATTCAATGCACCCTTCGTCATCTACAATTACCAACCTCAACCGGGTTGCTTTTCAGCCTGAAGCCGTAATATGCATACGTTAATTCTTTTAATTTGTTCATTGTGGTCATACCTCCTATGATAGTAGTCTTTCGAGGGTTCTTAATCTTCAGCCATTAAGAAATTACGGCTCGGGCTGTCAGGTGACGATAAAACTGTTAGGGATCGTTGATGTTGAGCCAAACTTGAGTTTCTTTTGTCTTGTGAGCTGCCACGGAGTCTTTCTGAAATACTTATTCTCCTCTAGCTACCAAGCACTCCAATCTGGTCCCATGCAAGTCTGAACAACTGTGAGCAGGCCATTGAATTACAATACGAAGCGATGCCGGAGTGGCAGCTCTTCTGTCCTGCTCTCGCCTCATCATTGTACTAGTTCTCACTACAGTGGCAACAACGAATGCCGTTTTGTTGAACTGGGTACCAGGACATATCGGTTATGAGGGCAACAAATAAGTGAAATTAGGCGCTACTTCAAAATTCCCTAGGCCAAAACTCTCTTATGAGCTCACTAAAGCTCACATAAAGGAAAGTTATAAATATTTGGAATTCGTAAGAAACTGGATGGAGAGAACAGGACGAAGGCGGGTAAACAAATGTATCTCAATTCTAGAAGAGCGTTAAGTAGGCTCCTAAACCTGGATAGAGAGGGCTTACGAACTCTCAATGGACTTTGTAGTCTTTCTTATCATTTCAGGGCACTAGAATTAGTAGAAACGAGCATTTGGTGTTTTGGCGGGCTGGATGATGGACCTTCAGAATGTATTCCCTGCAAATGTACAGCTCTTAAAAGGCAAATGCTCGTACACCCAGTTAGTGCGTCTCTTAGTCCATCAGTGTTATGAAATACAGAGTCGGAGCAGGTACTTATATTCAGCAGAAGCCTCTAATTATTGGCCTGGTTCAAGCGTCAAGCGAAATATACAACACCAGAGGCCAGAGGGCATTATGGACAAAGACAATAATACTAAAAGTGCCGCCAACCACGCACTACTGTCAATAGGAAACAATATCCTGAAAACTTGTCACTTCATTAGCAGTTTTGCGTTTAAAGCCACTCCTCAAATGTTATCTGGATTTATTTCAAGGGTTCTGTAAATGGAATATTTAAATAATTTCATATTTAATTCCACAACATTTCCTCATCATTTCGTGCACTTTATGGATCTCGCAGTACTCCGCCCGCATGGGGATTAGGCGTGAACAAAAAAGAAGTGCCTCGAAATGGGGCCTCAAATCTGCCTAAAGATATTTGTAGTTGCAAGATAATTTTGATGTACCTGCAAATTGGGAGTCACAAATTGTAGTACTGAGTGCAGATTTTTTCGAATATCTAAATTCTCTTTAGCTACGCTCTATATACATATCTGCACTAAATTCTCAACTAGCGTATGAAATTAATTGACTGTTTAGAACCCTCCATATTGCTTAACTATGCAGTCATCAGCAGACAACAGTTCAATTTTTGGCTTTAAGAGCCTCTCCAAATCCTCTTGCCCTTTCTTTTCCTATTCCCGGTATATGTCGATTTATACATCACTGGGAGTAGAATAGAGAATAGCGGAAAAAATTAATCCCTACTTTGAAAATTCCCATCTTTGACACACTGCATTTTATCCTTGTGCAGACAGAAACTACCAAAGTACTGCTTATGTGAATTTTAAAAGAGTAAAGCTGGCACACGTAAGTACACAGGGATAAGAGCTTGTGAAACGCTGCCAAAAAGTTGACTTACAAGTACAAGAACTTGTTCAAACTATCTCTTTGCCTAATACTTTGGCAAAGATGCCACGCACGTTCACTCACATCATTACCAGAGTTTTCGAAGGCAGAAAAGTATAGACCTTTGGTTTTTGCTTTGAAATGTTCGATATTTGATGTGCATGTGAATGAAATTGAATATATGTACACATGTTTTGCTCATTTACAAGACTTTGGCTGGAATTAAGTAGCATATTTTTTGGAGGCGCATACATACGCACAGAAGTACATACATCCCAGGTATGTCGGCCTTAAGTTTATTGAGTTGCATACGGAAATTTCTTAGCATCCGTAGTAATTAGATAGTTTTGTTGCGGAAGTTTGTGAAACTCCTCAGCGCAGCTCATAAGTTATCACAATAACCAGAGTTAGGACAATAAATTCCCATTAACAAAATATGAAAGTCATGAAGGGCTCAAAATCATTGTCATTTAATACATTAATTGCAAATAAAGGGTGCGCAACCGGAAGGTAGGCTTTTAGAAAGCGATAAGCAACTTGGTAAACCTTTCGACTAATTGGCAAATAAAACTTCATTAGAATAATTGTCTCGGTTAGTCGTGCAGTACCTCACCCTCTACATCTAATTTTGCAGGCCTTTTTCAACGATTACTGTTCCTACAAACATGGAGGAAAAAAGGTCAAGGGTTAAGATTTGAATTACTTTGCTTTTGATGAAATTCGGTTGAGAATTTCTATTTCATGCTCAGCAAAAAATATGCAGAGTGGGCGGAGAGGAAATAGTGCGTGTTATGATAGAAGGGATTCAAAATAGGAGTTCAAGTGTGTGATTTTTCAAGTATTTTTCTTTGAATTTTGAGTCAAATAATTGCCGCTTTAAGAGAAATCCTAATAAATGTTTCGTGTAAAAATTATTCCCCCTTTCTGGTAAAAGTTAAAAAAAAAAATTAATTTAGACATTTCTCATTGCGTTTGAGTCTGGAGCTATAAATTTACATGCTGAAAAATTGCGTTCAATATCGGAATTCGATCAGGACATTTTGTGTCTCCATAAGAAGTTAGATATCAGTTGAAAGCAACAATTCTACGCTTTCAGTTGAAAATAATTAAAAATAAGTGAAAAATGTTGAAGTTTGAAAAAAATTTAATTGAAAATTGAAATTTTTTGTTTAACTAAAAAAACATTTTAAATTATAATAATTAAAAAAAAAAATAATTAAAACGAAAAAAAAAAATATTATATAAAAATCGAAATTTTTTGTTTAATTAAAAAAATAAAAACTAAAATAAAATTTTAACTAAAACAACTGAAAAAAAATTAAAATAGATTTATTTTTGCAAAATTAAAGATAATCAAAAAAAATATTGAAAAAAAAATTTTAATTGAAAAATGAGTTTCTACTTGAAAATAATTAAAAATTAGTGAAGAAAATTAAAGAAAATTATTCAAAAAAAATTTCAAATTGAAATTTTTTGTTCAATTAAGAAAACAAAGTAATTAATTTTTTTTTTAGTGTACTAAATTAAAAAAAAGTTAAAACGAAATTTAAAAAATTTTTGTTTAGGCAAAATTTAAGAAAATCAAAGAAAAATAGTAAAAAAAAATTTTATTGAAAACTGAAAGAAAGAAAAATGAAACAAATAAAACTAAAAAACAAAAAATGTTAAACAAAAAATTTTAAAAAAGTTAAATTGTGGAAATTAAAAACAAAAACATCTTTACCATTTAAAAAAAAAATAAACCACATTTTGTTTTATTCTTATCGAAAAGTAGAAAAAACCTCCTCTAGAAAGAATTTATTTTGGTTCTCTAAGACTGACAATTATTTGACTTATAATTCCAGGAAGAAACACTTGCCCACAAACAATCTTAACTTTGAGTCGATACATCTTATCAGGGAACTAACATTTCGTATCTTCTTTTTGAATAATTTGTGCTACGATATAGTAGCGCATCTTCACGAATTTCATCACATCGTTGCAGTAAATTTTCTAGGCGGATACACTTGACGAATTTTGCTCCCCACATCTGTACTCCCGGTATAACATTTCGAAAAACAAAAAAATTTTAATAGCGACGGCGGATTTGAGTTTGCTGCGTTACTATTTTTCCTATTCGTCGTCATTTTCAGCTCGTGCAGTTAAAAATTTAAGTCATAAAATTTTAATCTTTTAAGATAAATTCGCTTAGGTAACAGCATTTTAGTTTTTTATTTTATTTCGGTGTGATTCTTAATTTTTACTATTTTTATTACGTGTGCTTGGAAGGTGTAAATTTTTGAAATCATAGTGTCGATGTTTGTCTTCTGACGCCAGTGACATGCCGGTAGTAGTTGCACCATCTGTTTCCCTCCATTCCACCCGTTGCACTTCTCTTTCTGTAACATCTACTTAAGAGACACTTTGAGTGCCACAAAAAGTAATGCCTGTTAAGAATTGACGGTATGCTTATTCATTTGTAAGAACTTAAGTACACTTACACACAAACAATTGTACACGTACACATTTATGTGCATATGTGTGAGTATTATGTGCAGTGCTTTGATGCCAACAGGCAGATTATCATAAAAGCTAAGGCTGTTGCTGCTGCTATTGCTGCTAGTCGTCTTGAGTCTCGACTGGCCGCTTAGTGCAATGTGATCGACTGCAAAGAGAGAGAGAGAGAGAGAGGGGCCGCGGCTAGTTGGCAAGACAAGGCGTCTGTCTGAAGAGCTCTTCGCATAGCGTACTGGCTTGTGCACTCTTTACAGACGCTGCCGTTTACTAATACAAACACACTTGTAAGCGCATCAATAGCGGCAACAAATTTCTTCTCTTTTCCAATGGCTTGTATATGAGTGTGTGTGTGCATGTGTTTGTTAGCCGTGTGCATTTGTGTGCAAAAGTACTTTGGCAGTGCATTATTGCCGCTAAATTGTTTGTACTTACTAAGGGATAATAGCCAATAGCAAGACAAATATACATACATATGTACATACTCGCACACACACACACACACATATGTTGTAGCTATGAAGTGCCCACACACTCGACGAGTTTCACATAACATTCTTCACAGCCTGATACACTTGGACATGTGTTTACGTCTGTTAGTGTTTGTCGAAATGTTGTTGTCGGAAATTGAACAATTGGAAAGGAATAAATGCAATTTTGCAGTGCAAATGTAACGGAAGTGTGTATGCGTGTGCATGTGGAGAAATGAAAATTTTTTTAAACTGAAATGAAATTAATAGCTATTTACTTTTAGAAATTGTTGTCATTTCCCTTGGAGCGTGAGTTTAAATAGAATGTCTGAATTTTTTATGGTATAATTAAATACCTAATAAAGAAATTAAATAAATGCAATCATCTAAAATTGAAATAATTACAAAATATTATAAAAATTTAAATAAAATGGTAGGGTTTAAACTAAAAACCTGAACTAAAAAAATAAAGAAAATAAATAAACAAAAGGAAAAAATTATTTAAAAAAATAAAACAAATAAAATCAAATAAAATAGAATACGATAACAAATAAGAAAGACAAATAAAATACATGCATTGCCATGGCAGCAGGGAATAACTTGAGTGCCGGAATGACTTGAGTTTGCCAAAGATGGCAATGCGTGGTTCCATTTTAAGGTCTGCTCAGACCTTAGGTCCACATAGTTGCTCTCATTGTCAGGCGCATCCAGCCTCCAGGGTATCTACTTCGCATAATGCGACGATATTTCTGCGAAACACCACAAAGGGAACGTCTACGGCCTCTCGGGGCTCACCAGAGCAACCTCACATCAAAAAAGTAATACTTAAATCTACCGCAAAAATATAGCATGAAATAATTAATTTTAATATATAACAAATAGTTGACGGCGGAAGTGTACAGATTCGAATCTCCGTGCAGGAAACACCAAAACGATACAGCAAGCTTTTTCTAAGAGCGGTCGCCCTTTGACAGGCGACGGCAAGCCTCTGAATGTATTTCTGTCATGAAAAAGCTTTGCATAAAAACCTTTTGACGTTCGTAGTCTGCTTAAGACTGAAGGTCCATCTATTTGTGGAAAAACATCAACACGCACACCACAAATAGGAGGAGAAGCTCGGTCAACACCCATGCGCCTATTCTATATATACATATAATATAAATAGTTCAATTTTTTAAGAAGATTTAGTTAAGCAAACTACAAAAATTAACTTTCTTAACATAAACATATTATAATAAGAGCATAAAATAAAAAAAATTATATATGAAGCAAAAAATAATTTAGTAATTTTCCCAAAAAAGTTTCATAAAAGAAAAACTATGATAAGAATATAAAATAAAATATGTGTTCATAATTGACTGGCTCAAGAAAAATAATATAATAAATTTAGTAAAATAATTTAAATTAACTTACTAATGAAAAAAATGTTCTTAAAACATAATATTTCCTAAAAGAAATATTTGTTAGTTATATCAATAAAATTATATTCTAAGACAATAATTTATTAATAAAATTAAAAAAAAAATATTTTTTGAAAAATTATATTAAGAAAAAATAAATAAAGTAAATCCTTCTAAAATAACAGGTTTAATTTTTACAAAATTTAATTAATAAATTGCATTAGCCAATTAATAATTGTATTAAATTTATTGATTAAGAAAAGTGAAATAAAATAATATATATTGTACTTAAAAAATCATGATTTTTGATATCAATAAAATTTTGTTCTAAAGCAATAGCTTATTAACTATATTGTATAAAAAAATGTATAAAATAAAAAAAAAATTTTTGACAATTAAATAAAATAAAATAAGATAAAATAAAATAAAACAGATTTTTCTAAAATATGGCTTCACTTTCCAAGAAGTTATGTGTGAGAATCCTCGATAAAATTTTATTTCTGAAATAACAAATACTCTTTTTTTAATTAGTTTAAGAAAAATTAAATTTAAATTAATTAAATAAAATTAAAATTAAAACATTGAACACTTAACAACTGAAAAAAATATTTTTCAAAAAATAATTGGGAAAAGTAAAATAAAAAAAAATGTATTCTAAATAAAATTAAAATTAAAACATTGAACACTTAACAACTGAAAATATCATTTTTCAAAAAATAATTGGGAAAAGTAAAATAAAAAAAACGTATTCTAAAATACAACGTTTTTTTTTTAATTCTCTTTTGAATACTTTGGGGAATAAGTTCATAGCGTTTTTATATTTCCTTTTATTTTACAACGATTAGTGTGCTGTTTGGTAAAGGGTGAGTATTCATTCGATAGAACTGTTTCTGCTCTACGAAACTATGTAAATTTTATTTTTGCGTTATTTAACTTTTATTAGTTTTGAGGCTTGGAAATGGAATACCCAGGAGACAAAAATCAATATTTTCAACACCTGCTCTTCTTTGCTTTTCATCGAGGTCAAAAAGCTACCTCCCGCAGCGGAGGGTCGCGGAGGGAGTCGCCAAATCAGTCATAAATTAGCGGAAACAATGAACTGCGATCATAAAACGATTCTCAATCACCTTCATCCAATGAGATTTATCAAAAAATTTGGAGCCTGGGCGCCTGATGAGCTCAACGACAAAAAACAAAGAAAGTCGCCTTCAAATTGCAACTCAGTATCTCGCCCGCAATCGCGCAACACACGGTCATAAATAGCGCTTTTTGTACCGAACCGTCACGGGAGATGATAAATGTTGCCTATCCATCAATATGAAGCAAAGAAAGGAGTGGGTTGCTCCAGGAGATAAGCCAAAGCCGAGAGTCAAGCCGGATCTGCATCCAAAGAAGATCATGATTTGTCCCACCCAAGACTGGGAGGGCCTGGTGCACTGGAAAATACTCGAAAAGAATACCACGGTCAACAAGGACGACTCTACATTGCCCAGCTTTATCGCGTGAATGAGGCTCTGAGGACTGAATAAGGTCTTTTCAACATGGTCAAACCATACTCCTTCACGGCAACGAAAAGTTCTATTTTGCATAAGTCGTCAAAGCCGCATTCCTAGAGCTCGAATCGGATATCCTTTAGTATTCGCTGTATTTCCCGGGCCTTGCACTGACCAATTACCATCTTTTCCACTCCCTGTCAAAGAGGTCCTTAATTACTGGCTTAACAACTTCTTTGACACCAGACCAGACGGATTTTGGCGGAACGGCATCAAGAAATTGGTCAAGACGTTGGAAGAGGTTGTGAACAGCAACGGCGAATATATAAATGATTAACTTATTGATATAATTATTGTTTTTTTTGTTAAAATAAGTCTTCTGTAAAAACCCTACGAACTTATTCCATAACCTAGTACAATTTTTGCAAATTATGACGTACGCCCATCATATTTAACAACTGCGAACTAGAAGGCTGCACACACCCGAACAAACAAGTGGTTGTGTTTTTTTGTTTTATTTAATAAAAAGGTTACTCAAACACCAAAACTGAATGATTAATTTTGCGCCACCTTCTAGTTGAGTATATTTCGTGGTTATTTGAACAGGCGTTGGTGCGTCAATTATTCCTTCAGTAAAGCCTCGCTCAAATTATACTAATTTGAAATTCCAAGCAGCAAAACAATGATCTTAAAAACATGGCACTGCGATGTTTGCCCATTGGTTGGGAGATTTTGATGTTTGGTCCATAGATACCGCACCGAACCGTCGGTGAATCACTCGAGGCTTCTGAAAGTAGCCAAAAGCCTCCCAGTTCCCACTCATTGTGATCTGAGACATGATTTCAAACCTGCGGTTAAACACATTTTACAAGAAAACACAGAAAGAGTTCTATCGGAAGAATACTTACCCTTTGCCAAATAGCAAACAAATCGTTGTAAAGTAAAAGCAAATATAGAAACGCTATGAACTTATTCCCCAACCGAACATATCTTCCGACAAGGTCATTAATTTTGCGCCACTTTGTATAATTGACCGCTAAACAAGCGCCCTGATTTCAGTGCCCTCTATTGTAATCTAAGGAAAATAAGACTAATAAAATAAGTATCATTTTCTAAAACAAAAAATTTCATTTATTAAAAAATCAAGCACAGCCAAGAGTTCCTTAAGGTGGTTTCTAACTGAATTGGACGCCGCGACAGAAAAAAAGGTATAGTTTTCTGTTGTATTTTGTGTGCCATTCTGAAGTGTTGAGTCTAGAATATGAAAAGACTAAATAAAACATTTTTTAAGAAAAATAAAATAAAATAGTCTGTTAAAATTCAAAAGCTTTACTTAAAAGATAACAAAAAATTGGTTTCAGTAGTGGATCCAATGGCCGTCACTTCGACCTATAAGATTTTCGGATCCAGAAATAATAAAGTAAGTTATTCTCCGAACTCCTTAAATTTAAAATTAACTTTAAATTATAGTAGGTTTAATAATTTAAATAACCGAAAGTTGCATAAAAAGTTTCACACAAGGGTATATTTTCAATGCGATTATTGATTTTCCGATTGAATTCCCGCATCAGGGAATTTTTTATTACTATCTCCACCATTTTCCCATTAATCTCTCATTTTTCCATCAACAAAGCTTTTAAAAAAGTATAACACAACAAAAAAAAAAACACAAATTCTCACAGTGCTCTAAAGACAAAGCAATTCCAGGAATGATAATGACAATAATAATAACAGCAACCTGCAATAAAAAAAAAAAAAAATCACAATTCGAAAAATCACTACTAGAAACAACAATGCATGAAATGCTTATGCATTCAGCTCAAGGATAACTGAGACTATACAAGTGTACACGAGTTTATACAGACATATGAGCATATGCATGCATGTGTGTACGAGTGTGTGTATGGATGCCTTAGAGATGCACATGCAGATTATTAAAGAAACAAAATACACAAATGGCGAAGCTGAAAAAGAACAGCAAAAAATATTTTATACATCCACGTAGGTACTAGAGACAGTTGCATTACAGTTGGAACGGGTAAAAGGTGATATGTACCGCCAAGTGAGCCATTGCGCATATTTCAGTGAGAACATAACAATCATATATAATATGTACGTGTTCATATCCTCACAGGGGTGCGAAAACCAAGTTTCGTTTTGATTTGTTGCTTGGGCACTGATAGCTCTTTGCCAATCGATATCTTCACTTTGATATCAACAAAAAATGGAGTAAATAGCTTTATACAGAAACAGCATTTGAAAATATTTCCAACATATTTTCTATTTTACACAAATTCACTGTCTGTACTGCCTGCTTGGTCGTGTGCTGACTAAAAAGTGGCTGTTATAGCCGCGACTGTGCAGCTCATGCCGATCAACCGATTTCACTAATACAAATTTTGCAGATTGTTGACTTAAAAGGACTATTGGCTAAGGTATTAGTACTACTCAAGTTGGGTCTTAATACAGTTCGAATGGGGTGACACATATTTTCTTTTTCTCCTTATTACTCCTTTAAGGAACAGATGACATCTAAAATATTTCTCCAACATGCGCGGTTAGACGATATTGTCCTACCATTGTCCTTGCTTGTGCTTATAGAGAATAAGTCATGCAGGATTGAACTATTCCAGGATTCCTTTGGCCAACTGGTATGGGGCTGTTTTCTAACTCTATTTCCTGCGTGTTAGCTAGCGTAAGATGGGCTCCTCATTCGTTTGTTTCCAGAGTTCTACGTTACTTATTATGTTGGACCAGAATGTTCTGCATATTATCCTCAAGCACTGACATAAGGGATGACACATAAATACACCGCAAAATTATTAATATAATATCTATTTTTTCTCTTAAGAAATTTATTTAGTCAGAACATATGTAAATGAAAAAATTAATTTAAGTGAGTTATAGAAAAGAAACTAAAAAGTTCGACCCAAATTGGGGGACATCAGAATTCGTTTTAGAGGTATGGTTCCTTTGGCAAAGTTTCTTATTTTGATCCCTAGAATATGATTTTCACAGAGCAATGGGCGATTTTTTTGCCTCCCCACAAATCGACCCGGCCTAATAGTCAATTAAAACAAGTGTGGGGACTGAATTATTCACTTCGACCTGTATATTTATTGACCATACTGAACCAAGATATCCCTCTCTCCTTCGTAAGATGGTAATACATTTGAGCTGCAGTGGTATTTGTGCGTGTAACTGGCCAGGACGATATGCGAAATGGTTCTTCAATTATATCTTGAGTCCATACAGAGGAATTCGAATTCAGCAATGACCCAAAAAGATGCCTGTAAGCATTTTCTCATTTGTTCTTCAATATGTAAGCAAAATCTCTCAGTCTGTTGAAAAACAAAAGTAGATTTAATTGTTGGCATAGCAACGTATCTCACCACTGAATGTTTTGACGATGGCAGAGATTAGCTTAAAAAATAATATATTCCTCGACTTAAGCCTTTGAATATTTAAAAACACATTTCAGATGCACTTTTTAGCAATTTCCATAAATAGAAATAATAAATGAAAGTTTAGTCAACAACTGTTGCCTGGGCAACTTGCTCGACACAGCGACGCAACGGGGCGTATACGTAACTTTAAAGCGAACAATGAATGAATGCAATCGTATGGACGTACGAGACATTTCACTCTCTTCTAATACAAAAGCAAACACAAATACAAATAATATTACAAATGCATGTACAAAAACAAATAAAGCAAAGTGCATGCACCTTCCGTTCGTTTGGCTGTTCTAAATAACTACTACCAGCAGAGCAGATAAAAGTTTGAAAGCGAATTTGCCGCCGTTACTGTTGTTTTTATTAGTACATCGCAGCAGCATCAGCTGCGGCAGAACATTTCACCTTGCTGCCATGCACAAGAGATTCATAATCGCTAATATTTCAGTGCAGCGTAGCAGTTTGTATTAGCAAACGCAAGCAAAAAGGGCAGCGAACTAACGGTTCAAGATCAACGCAAGACGTTGTTGAATGTGGAAAGTTGTTGCTGTTGCAAGCGAAACTTGTAAGCGATACTTGAACGGGTGTTGTTGTGTGTGTATATACATATAAGTATGCACATAGTAGCTGGTGTATGTGCCTGCATATAAAGTTAAGTAAGTCAAGTTGAAATTGTTATTCGGGAGGTCTACTTTGCATGCGAAGTTTTCTAGTTGGTAATGGGTGCTCAGAGGCTTATGCGAGTTTCAATTTCGCTATTTAATATTAAAGCTTTTTTGGAGCTCATGTGGTTTTACTAAAACTTGTAGTAGGGGAATTATAAAAAAAAAAAACGTTTATAGGGGATTAACGTTGGCGCTTGACATCGAAACAAAAAATCGAAAAAAATAAAAATAAAAAAAACAAGCACAAGACATCGCACGAGAATAGTGGTAGTAGAACGGCGTTAGTCACTAATTAAGATTATTTCGGTAGAAATACTGAACCTCTTCAACAACAACAGCCAATACTGTTGCAGGAACGGAAAGCTATGATACCTTGGCGTAAACTTAGCTTTTGGAAAACAAGCAATTTCGATTATATGATTTGAGCGAAATATTAAAAAAGGTGTGGAGATTATCGGTAGCTTTTTTTAAAACTGGCAGTGGCATTCTTTTATGTAAATATTTAATGTCCCTTCTTTCTTCCGACTTCATAACTTTAATAACAGTTTGTAAGTAAACGTAGATATACTGAAATACTGAAAAACGATTAAAAATTATAAATTATTTCATGTACTCAAAGAATACAAAAATAATGCATTTTTGTCGCTGACACCATGTTTGAAAAATGTTGCACTTTCTTTCGGCGATGATTGCAAAGCTAATATGCTTTCTTATGCAAATAAATCTAAATGGGTATTTGACTTACCTTCAACACCTGGTCGATACTCGATAGTTTTCATGATTCCATCAACATTTTCGACGATTGGCCTGCCTGAAGTCTATTGCTATTGCATGCCATTTTATGCTTGGGCCATGAACATGACACATTTGTTTGAATTACTGCTATGGCTCGTTTCTCTTTGGTTGTAGTGATACCGAGGAATATATATATTTTTTCCATTATTATTTAACTTTCCTCTTTCCTTGTGTCAATTTAATAACAACTTCGTCTGATTTAGTGCGAAAAATGTGAAGCAGAATCATGATTCAATAATAAAATATTTGCTCAGCAAGCAGCTTGCTCGTTCCCTCTTGACAAATCTGTTCCCTTAACAAGTCATTGAGCTGTTAAGTTTAGAAATATTGATTAAAAGTAGAGGAAAAGTAAAATTTGTAGATAAAAAATTTCACTTTCACAATGGTGTGCTTACGAGCAATAACTCACTCAAGGGGTTGTATTGGTATGTCCAGGTCTTGTTGGACATAAAATAAATCCTATCATAAAGCATAATTCAGTACATTATTAAAAAATTGGGGCAATGCGCGTGAAAAGTGGATTTTTTGACCATCCGAAACCGATGCACCAGCTAAGAATTTAAAAAGCTTTGCTTCGTATGATGTGGAGATTTCGAAGGAATTCCCGTTTTGCAAAGGGCTAACATTTTATAAAGAGTTACATCAGGGCGAATAATTGGATAGTATCGACACAATAGAATACATTGCAAGTTTCATTATAAGGAACCTGAGATTGACACAACTTGTTTCCAATGAGCCTACATTCACGTGGAATGAAGTGTCCAGAGAGATCTTAGCTAAGCCCAGTACCAGCTTTCTGAGTATTGCTAAACAAATTTAGCTAATATTCAACATTTTTACAACTATCACAGCATGTGAATGCCAGCGCCAACGACAAGAAGCTTTCTTCAAAACAAGAATTTATCAATTAAGCGGTTTAGGATAATCAAATTTTAAAAAAATTGTTTTTTTTTACACTTTCGTTAAGTGTAATATCTTATAAATATTGTGCGAAAATTTCAAGTGAATCCGGCAAATATTTTTTGGGTTATTCAACAACTAACAAAAGGCGCTCGGAGCGTTCGAGAGGAAGTAGAAAAAATTTTAAATGCATTTTTCTTAAAACTATGTTTTTCCAACTGGTGATCACTGCAACTTAAACACCGCTTGGTAGATTTTGAAAAACATAAAAAACTCGTGCCTGATCGAGGAATTTTTTTTTCAAAAATTTCGATTTTTTTTTTAACAATTAATTGTCGGTCTCGGTGATTGTCTCGACAATCCGAAAATTATTTCCTGAGACCGCCATTTTATTAAATTTGAAAAAAAGCTTCAATCAGGCATAAGATTATCTATTAATAAAATAAATTTTCTTGTCCGATTGATTTTAGATTAATCTCCAAAGACTTGCGATGATCACCGCAAGTTACTTCTGGAGAAATGGGTTCCACACAAATGGCGATAACTTTTACAATTATTACTTTTTTGTTTTGAAATTTTGCAGAAGTCAAGTCCAAACATGATGCATTAATTCGGTTTTTTTATTTTTGAAAAAAAGCCAATGACTAGTAAAAAAAAATTATTGAAAATCATAATTTTTTCGGGCCTCTCACTACCCCTAACCCCGTAACAAAAACTTTATATATTACAAATAAATTTAAAAAAATATATATTAAAAGCAATTTAAATATAATAAAATAAATAATTCAGTTAAATAAGTACAGATAGTTTGCCAAGTGGTTAGGAATGTAAGAATAATCATGACATGATGGTCCAAATTAGAAACTTATTTGGGTAAAGTGTAAGTGTGTTCAAAGTTTGGTTTTAATAATATAAATTTATGATAAATCCGCTTCTTCTATGAAAGAATGCATTATGGCCCTATTTTGCTTAGATGAGATAATAACAGGTGGCACAAAATTAATCAATTATGGAAAGATTTATAATATTTGCAAATATCGTCCTACGGCAATCATATTTGACACTTGTGAGCTAGACAGCTGCAGCATATAAACAGACAAGCAATGAAGCACGTAAGGGTCAAAATAAAGATTTCCGTCATTCAAAATAATTTTTTTTTAGTAAAAAGTTGAATGGTTAATTTTGCGCCACCCTTTAGCAGCCGCCGTAGCCGAATGGATGGTGCGTGACTGCCATTCGAAATTGAGAACATAGCTTCAAATCTCGGTGAAAGGCTGAAAATGTTCGCCTCTCAACAGGCAATGGCAAACCTCCGAGAGTATTTCTGCCATGAAAAAGCTCCTCGGAGTCATCTTAAAACTATAGGTCCCTCTACTCGTAGAATAACATCAAGACGCACGCCACAAATAGGAGGCAAAACACCCAAAGGGGGTGTACGCGCCAATTATATGTATATATATTTAATATAATAACTTCATATTAGCAAAACTTAGCAACTTCCCGATCGGTTTTAAATTTAAAAATTAATTACAAAATATAATTCTAGGATTAAATTAATTAATTTTTTTTAATATCATTCTTGGCAATTTCTGCTAATAACCTCTGTTTGTAACATGTATTATATTTATACAAATAATGTGAAACATAGTTTTTGGTGTCCGTAAAATATAGTTTTTACATTCAAATGTTAATTAAAAACTTTTTTGAACCGTTCGCAGTTTGTTTTTATTTAAGTAAAAAAAAAAGTTTTTTGCTAAAATTTTTACCATTTTTTTCACTTTTGTCACCTTTATGAATGCACCTTTGGTAAGGGAGTGTCAAAATTCTAGTGCCACAAGGGAGCAAACCTTTAATAACTTAATTATAAGCACAATAAATATTTTTTTTTCAAGTTTGCATTTTTTTAATGCATTTTAATTGGTTTTCTATACATATAGGCACATATAGGCTTCTCTTACTTTTATGTTTTTAGTTCTGTTTAAATTTGATTGTCTGCTTTTGAGTCAAATTGACATTTTTTACCATGCACTCATGCGAGTGAGAATTTTTTCCTATGTACATTAGGATGGCAAAAAAACAAACATTTTTTTTCTTCTTGGTACCACTCTTTAAATTTGTTTTATGGCTAAACAAAATTTATTTTATTTTTTAATTTTTGTTACAAAATATTTACTCGTGTCGCCAACGCTCTGAGAATTACTACTGTTGAATGAATACTGCAGGTAAAACTCATTTTTAGAAATGATAATAAATAGATTAATATTATTTAATCTACTCTTTTAATTTCCCTTCACGAATTTCCAGTAGTTGATTTCTTATGTCTTATTAACAACTGAAACTAGCTGAAGCTCCGAAAATTTAAAAACAAATTAAAAAATTAAAAAGAAAATTGAAAAAATTTATAAATTTCGAAAATATAAAAAATTTTGAAAATTTAAAGTGATATAAAAATTTCGAAAATTTAAAAAAGTTTTAAACATTTAAAATATTTTGAGAATTTTAAGAGTTTGCAAAAATTAAATATTTAAAGAAGTCACAAAATTTTTAAATATTCAATAAGTAAGAAGAATACAAAAAAAATATTGTTTTACTAACTTTATTTTTAGCCTAAGAAGCTTTTTACCCTGCAAAAGTTTACTCTGCAAGAGTTAAAAAAGTGTCGAAAAAAATGAAAATGTTTCATTACAGAAGTAATTTTATTTAATTAGCAATATGGCAAAAAGAAAAATAATTAAAAAGGTTTATAAGTTAAGTTAAGTATAAGTTTGTGCTTTTTTTTACGGAACAAAAACTTGTTGTAAAGTACAGAAAACAGCTGAAAAGCGGAAAAAGTATTATCCAAAGAAAAAGGTGGGCACATCAACACCATGAACACATTTTTTGTCTTTCTTTTTCAAAAAGTATTTCTTTTAACAGAATAATCGCTTTTTGAACATAAATCACTCGCACTGCAATTTTACTCCTTCACCCACTTGCACAAAAGTGAGGTTATTTCGAAATGTCATAAAATCATATGCGGTAAAGGGTTAATAAGGAAGGAATGCACAATCATTTTACTTCTAGAAATTTTTCTAAATTAATTTAAAAAATCTTAATCTTAAAATAATATTTTTTTACCCTTCCTCCAAAGTAGTAATTGAACATATTTTGTAATTTATTATTTATACGTATAAAAACTAGAAACAAGATTTCTCTGTGTAGTTTTACATTAAAAATTCTTTAAACAAGTTTTATTTGGCGGCCGCCGTAGCCTAATGGGTTGGTGCGTGACTACCATTCGGAATTAATGGAGAGAACGTAGGTGCGAGTCTCGGTGAAACACCAAAATGATGGAAAACATTTTTCTAATAGCGGTGGCCCTTCGGCAGGCAATAGCAAACCTCCGAGTGTATTTCTGCCATGAAAAAGCTCCTCATAAAAATATCTGCCGTTCGGAGTCGGCTTGAAACTGTAGGTCCCTCCATTTGTGGAATAACTCTAACGCGCACATCACAAATAGGAGGAAAAGCTCGACCAAACACGCGAAAAGGGTGTACACGCCGATTATATATGTAGATATATGTACAGGGTTGGCCATATTAAACTGACCCATTGAGTAACCCTATAACTTTTTACTGTAATTTGAAATCTAAGGTTTACGTCAACAAGCCAAAGACACTAGGCGCACTTAAGGCCAATATCCGACGGGAAATAGCCGCCATATCGGCCGAGACGCTGGCCAAAACTATGGAAAACGCCGAAAAACGGACACATTACGCTATACGAGCTAAGGGCGACCACTTGCGCGATATCATATTCAAAAAGTGATGTAAACGAATCTCCTTGAACTAAATTAAATGTTTTTCACAATGAAACACAAAAAAATGTTTCTTTTTCCATATTTTTTTAATAATCACATGGGTCAGTTTAATATGGCCAACCCTGTATATACGAGAGTGAGAATATGAGAAAGTCAGCTAGAAAGTGTAATAACAAATTAAAAATGTTTCCAGATAGGGCATGTTGTATTTAGCTTTCTACCTCAATAATAATAAGCGAATTTTGTTTTTTGCTAAAAATTCCGGTTTCATGGGTATACAGCTGAAAATTAGAAAAATATTCGAAAACAGAAAAAATACAGAAGTATTTGATTTTCTTTTAGTAGAAAATGATTTAAATACATTTTGCCTCACATATTCAACGTGAACGAGGAGGAAGTGGAGAGTACGGAATACTTTCCGTATTACTGGCACACTCTTAACAATGTGCAGCATCATCGTCGACTTCTACTTGCAGCCATCCACAATATTTCGTCATTTATTAGATTTATAAGAGAGACGCCAATGGCCTCACCCCAAGGGGAATTAGAGAGAAAAATTTGAAAACAACTCGTATCATTGCGCACCTAAAGGCATAAGTGTGCCACTTTTCCATCTTGATTGAGGGGGCCTGGCCTGATTTATACTCAACAAAATCAAGGAGTTTCTAAAAAGTTTCTAAACAAGAAAATGAATTCCAAATTTAAGATTTTTCTGGGTCACCCCGCTGCTACTTAAGAAAGAGATAACATCTACATTAATTCACACACCTCCCGCGACACTCAAATTACGCAGTAAAACATTTTTCTTATGCCTTCCCGTTCTCTAATTAAATAAAAATATTTCAAGATAAAAAATAAAGCGAAAAAAATTCTAACTCAGTTGCCTTTTAATTGAAATAAAGTCATTCGCGGGTGGCTCTACGCCTATTCTCGCTCAGAAAATGCGCGCGCGCATATGATAAATCGCACCAAAGCATGCAGCTGCCGTTGCCGTTGCCAAAGTAATCACCAAAACAACAATAAATACGGTAACAAATTTGACCCAAACAAATTGCTGTTGCCTTCGCCTTCGCCTTCGCTTTCGCTATCTCAAAAGGAGCAACTGCTGCTGCTGCTAGGGGGCATAGGAAGGAGGTCGCCCAGAAATGGCGTGCCGGCGCCAAGCGTATTTTACCGCTGGACAACCAAATGGAATTTTGCAATTAATTTTCATTCGCGCGCGCGACGTGGCAATAAATACCAACGTTAATAAAAATGAAAATCACAAATAGCGGAGAAATGAACCAAACAAAAAAAAAACCATTAAGCAATAAATAAATAAAATTGCAAAAGGAAAGCATAAAAAATAGCGCACAGCAAATGAAAATCTCACCACAAATAAAACGAGAAGTTAATAAATAAAAATAGGCATAACTGCATTCATAACACTATAACACCAAGCACAATGGTGGAGGATGTGACGGCGGCACAGTCATAAATAAGTAAACACTTAAATTAGTGCGACAAATATGGGTTCGAAGTCATGGCTATAAATATGATATGTAGGTACTGCATCTATGTGTGTGTTCATGTTAGACTTGGTGAGTGAAGGTATGCAAATTTATGTATTACAGTAATTTCGGCTAACCGGATCTCTGGCGTGCATAATAAAAAACATGCATACAAGGTGGCGAATAATTAATCGTCCTATCGGAAGGTTTAAATTGATGTTGAACTAGACAGCCGTATTATACAAACAGACAAGCAGAGGAGCGCGTAAAAGGCAAAATAAAGACTTCCAGCAGTTAAAATTTTAATTTTTTTCTTAAAATCGCAATGCAAAAAAAAAAGATGAAGCATTAATTTTGCGCCACCTTATATAAGCGTCAGAAAGTGTTCATGTGTAGATGTACAGGTATATACAATAATTGTCCAGCAAGCGAGTATATCAAAGCGTTGCATTAACGCTAAGAGGCATAACACTTTAAGGGTGCCATAAAAAAAGAACACAAAACCAATTCAAGGCGCTGAAGTGTCATAAACAAAAAGTAAACGTAAGAAACACAAACAAATAAAATAGAAATGAGCGTTGAAAAAAACTTAAACTTGCAAAAATACAAAAATATTGCAAAAGCATGGGACGAAGGTAAAATGAGTTGTAAAAAATAAGTGAAAAGAAAAAACGACAAAAAGCAAACAACTTTGCTTGCACAAAAAGGTGAAAGGCCAACACTAAGCTAAGCTTACCTTGAGCAAAAAAGAAGAAAAAATTGTGTTACGCATAAAAAATAATCGCTTGCCAAAGTCTTAAAGAATTAAGAGCGCAATGACAAGCAACAAAAAGAGCAAATAGGCGAATAGTGAGTGGTACAATAAGAAGGCAATAGCAGCCGTTTAAAGGGGTAGGACCATTCTGACGACAATTAGAACGATACAAAAAAATGTTTTTGACGAGTCGAAGCGAGATGTAGAACTTTACGTTTATTACCTATAATGAACTTCTTCGTGTCAGCTGTGAGAGGCACCACAATTTCATTCTTAAACAAGAAAATGGGCACTTTTTTAAGTTTCGTAAATAAGATGCTACAAACAAAGATAAGAATGTTATACAGCAATTACGAGAGAGAATATGGAAACACCTGTCCTTGTGTCTCTAAGCATCACAACTATTTTGGCAGAGCATATAAGTTTTCCTGCTTTGGTTTCACGTTGATCCAAATTAAGTGAAAAACTCATCTAATATTGTCTTTAAAATCTATAATAAATTTTAAATTTATTCATTTAGTAAATCTAGAAATATGAGGGTTTTTACAGACTACTTAGAACTTACGGTCAGTTCTCTACAAATATATGAACATTTTTGCAAATTTTTAAAAGAATTCAATGCGTGATAATTTGAACTGTTATGTAGATATTTATATAATATAATATATACGTTTTTAAATCTGTTTAAATTCATTCAATATTCTAATCAAAGGTGCGTTCGAGGCATAACCAGTTCTAAACCGCTCTAGGAAGAATAAATCATAACGCTCAAGATTTTTTAGAGGTTAGTGAAAATTAATGCGTTTTAAAGGGCCCGGTGGTGTATAGCTCAAAAATTTAGGGTATTTTCAGGATTTTTTTTACAATAAAAAGAAATGAAAAACTAACTTTAACTTCTCTTACATACAAAAATGAAAAAAAAAAATTTAATTTTAACAATTTTAAAAATGCCGTTGAAGTTGACCCTCCCGACAAATTTTGTCCATTTTGGCTCTTCTATTTATCTGAAACACAAAAACCACAAAAATTATTAGTCATAGCTATGTCCCGCTATTAGAGTAAAGAAAAAAATTTGCAAAATAGCGCAGTTTTGAATTTTACACTCTAAAAATCGTTTTTTTTTCAGTTTTTTAATAAAAAAAAAATGAAATAATTGAAATAATAATATGATTCTAGTACGGGCTTTTGCCGTTAATGTTGTGAACAACATATTAAAATTTCGACGATTGGGTTGAATTTTTTTGACAACACCACGCCGAAAAATTCGTTTCGAGATAAATGAGTTTAAAGTTTGAGGTACAGGAGCGCGCTGACCGCTCTCTACCTAGTTAATGGGCTGTAGAAGCTATAATATTGGGAATTGCCGCATGAAATTTTCACAGTATATTCCTAAGATACTATGTATATGTACTTTCGAAATATCGAATCAATTTTAGACCACAGGAATAAAATGCTTAAAAAAAAATTAATTTTGGGTCGAGTTTTCCTACTATTTTTGATTTGAAAAAATAATTTGTTTTAAAAATGGTAAACTCACATAGAAAATAATATCATAAAAAAAATGTGTGCAAAATTTCAGGGAGATCGGTCAATAACATATCGAGTTATCGTGTGCGCCAATTCGAAAAATATATTGTAGTTATGAGAAAAACGCGTCTAATGTCGGCAACGTAACTATACCTCTCCCAGCGCTCGAACGCAAAGAATAGAGTCGTCACGGTTGACGATCTATAATATAAGAAATACTTAAATTTACGTTCTAAACATTTTTTGACACATTCTCAAAAGATTATATTAACATTTTCTCTCATTATGCACTTGTTTGATTCTAAGTCATATTTTTTTACATAAATCAGACGCTTTGACCAATCAGATTCGTCATTTATCCGACTAGTACTTAAGGCTTTTTGTATGTACACATTATTCCTTGCCTGACAGAAAATCGGCTGCCACATTATCTGTCAAAAATTATTATAAAGAAAGAAGGCTTCTGGATTAGATATTTAAAGAACTTATTTAGTAAAAATAATGCCATCTGGCGAATAGATAACATACAGTCAGAAAGCTGGATAGACGATACAAAATGGCTAATAAACATCAACCAGGGAATGGTGAATGTGTACATACAAAAAGCTACTATCAGTATGGTTTAGAGAAAATCAAGAGAAAAAAATCAGATAAAATGCATCTGCGCGCTCCTATAGGGTTATCGACAAACAGTCAGAATTTCTCAAATAATTTATGCAGACATTTCTATCAGAAGCATCTTAAGGTACGCCTACGCCTAAGTATATGTACTGTACTTAATAAACAAATTAAAAAAATATTAAGGAAATAAACAAAAAAAAAATATTTCTTTAATTTCAAGATGGTTTTACCCATACACACCCACTATAAGTATATGCACACCTCTAGCATAGGTATTTGGATGTTTGTAGTTTTTGCAGTTTTTGCGCCTATTTGCTCATAAAATCAAGCGCATTAAAGCGAGTTGAAAACACCTTTTTTTGCCTACTTCTAGATTAGGATTGCAGGATGAAAAGGAAGGGATTTGTTTTTTCGATATACTACGCACCTATAAACGGTTGTCATTTCTCACATCTTTCATTCTATATAGCCTGTTTTTGATTTTTTTTTGTTTACTAGTAGGGAACAACTTACAGTAACAGGCACGTTGATGCTTGTGAATTGCCCCCCAGCAAAGTGCTTCGCTCTTGTCGAATAAGCAGCTTAGAGTGACTTTTGACACATCATCGTCAAACCAAACGCTTCTTCTACGGTTCCTAAAGTTTCCAACACTTAGCTAAGCCTCTCGTCGCTTTAGTAAAGCAAATAACAATTTTTAGCTTAAGCTTCATGTGAAGGGTATCCATGAAGATTGTCTTGCCGAAGCAAATGAGCTTTATTTGATTAAATGCTGAATACTAATATTTGTAATGCTATGAACACTTTAGCAGAAGTGCAATGCCGCGACTCCGCAACCTGGGCGATCATATAAAATATATACTGTTTGCAGCTGTGCTGGGACTATGCCAAGAGGTCAAAGTGACTCCACACTAAAAATTTGTCTGCAAATTCGTATTTAAAACCGTGGAATCGGAATGAGATTTTTTTTGTACTTTTTTCATAAGCTTGAAACTTGCATTTACATGGTTTTTGTTAGACAATGAACTAAAATTTTACACAAAAATAATGAACATTAACAAAATAAAAAATAGCTTAAAATCGGATCAAATGTCTATTTACATCATTTTGTAGCTGGAAATTACTACAAAACATAAAAATTGAACAAAATTTATGTAAACCTTTTTACTTTATAAGATTCTTCAGGCAGTTCAGCATCGATTTGACCGTTTGTCGGTATACTAGTGGAAATTTTTTGTTCATTCTTTCATTCGTTATTTCAAAGTTAGTTATTCGTTATCTCTCTCGCTTCCACGTTTTCTAAGCATTCTGCATGCCTGCAGGAACGCAAAGACGGAATTTTAAAGATAAATTGGCTGATTTAGAGAAACTTCCTGCACCAACTCCCGATTCCATCTTGGAAGCGTCAGTGAAGGCAGAGGTTAAAATTCTGTTTACTAGAAAGATGAGCAATATTTTCACAAAAAAATTAAAACAATTAAATTAATTAATAAATAAAAATTACAAACAAAAGGTCACAATTGGTCAAAATATCGCTTTTCTGATTGGCTGCGAATGGGTACAAATACTACGTAACTGAGAATACTTATTGCGTATACGGGCACACAATCAGAAATTTTACACAAAAAAAATTGTTTTAATGCATTTATTTATTTTATGAATACTTGGCATTATAGAAAACTCTACTTTCATGGTCGGTTATGTGACGCCTGCTTTTGCCTTGGAAATAAAAACTATTTATTCGTACAGCAGATGTGAAAACAAAAAAAAATTGTCTATCATCAGGCGTTAGAATAAATTGCTTCGCCTTAACGGCAGAGGAGCGCACGATGGGTATTTTAGTTAGGGTAGTATTTTAGTATATATATTTAGTATTTTAGATGGGTAGCTAGTAAAGTTAAGTTAAAAAGTTCGGTAGCCCTGGTAGCTAGTGCGATTAAATTAGATCAATCTATAATTTTAATCATATTTTAATAAATAAATAATAGTAATAATAATAATATGTTAACAATAAAAAAAAAAATTCGATTAATTTTTGCACTTGATGCAAAAGAGAAGTGGGCGAGTAAATTATAATTAATGAATTTAAAAGGTTTCAGTGATCTTACTAACCATATAAAGAATTTCGTCGAATTCAACATATATAAAGAAAGTTTACTTCGGTATTGTAAAACCATTATACTTGTTCCTCTTCATCTTTATTGTAGGACTAGGTCCTGGTTTTTCAACGAAAAAAAATTATAATATGTGATTGTATTTCAAAAGAAAAATATAATTATTGCGGCATTCGTATCGGGATCCAGATATCTAGTACCTGTGCCAACCCTTTGGTGGTCTTCCTAGAGGTTGTGTTGTTTTAAGTTGGCCTTTCATCACAATTTTTGCCAGCCGATCGTCTCCGAATCTCTTTACAGTCTGCTTTTGTAGGTGTCTCTTAACAGGTTCCATTATTTTCTTCTATCGCGGCTTTATTTACTACGTTGATGATTTCGCCATCTCTTGTATCTCCTCGTTTTGTGATCGCGCCTTGTGCGGCAAGTATTGCTCGAAGCGTTTGCCGTTTCGACGGTGGATATTATTCGCACTGTTGTAGTTGCATCCACTCGAGTTTCAATTCCGTATTGCTCTTGATGCTCATTGTAATATCGCGTAAGTATCCGGATACCATGCGGGTTTTTGGATTGATTTCTTACTTATCAACGACATTTTTTGAAGATGGTTTTGCGCCCAGGTAATTAAATTCCATTACCTGCTCGATGCATATACGGCTAACTTGCATCTTAATGGGCCTTTTGAAATTTTTAGTGATTTCGTCTAGGATATTTGGATGTTGTATCTTTGCGAAGATTTTTCAAAATAATATATTTCGCCCATTTCTGGGGAAAATAAAATTTGTTCCTTAGACCCGTTCGCGTTATCGGACACCAAAATGGAGCACTTACACATTTAGCTGGAGGGAATTCGAATGAAGAAAATATATAGATTGAATATCTTGCTCATTGCTTTCTTGACTTGCTTAGTATGACTAGTTGTAGTGGCACGATTACCTATGATAGTCATAAAAATAAAATTATCAAAGCCCACTTCATTGGTGTTCACTTCAGCCTATAGCGTGACGAAATGAGTAATAAGAGTCTAGCACTGTCCACTCTTTTGAAAATAAATGAGTAATGCGCTCTGACGCGATTGAATGTCGGCATCTAAAGGGCTGCTGTAATACATCAAGCATTAAAAGCTCTTAAAGTTGAAAGCTATGGAATAATTTTTTTTAAATATCGTTCTTAAAATCTGTTTAAATTTGTTCATAATTGAATTAAAATTAAATGAATATAAATAATTTAATGAATAAAATGTCGTAATATTACATAAATAAAATAAATTAAAAAATATTTCAACCAATATGAAAAAAATATTGAATTGTATGAATTTTAATGTGACTTTCATGTTTCTGGCAATGGATGTTTTACTATGCGCCATTCAAGGCGTCTTCAGCCAACGGCGCTCATTTAAAAGAAGATTAGTGTGTCTGGCTATTTCTAAGGCATCAGCACGAGAGATTTTGTTGTTTCTGTAAAGAAATGTTTCCTAATGTTTCAAATTAAAAAATATACTATGTATACATACAACAACAACAAAAAAAACTACGTGTCTTCGGCTTAAAAGCGAATTTGTGTACAAGCAGAGTAAAACAGCGTAAAAAACGTAAATATAAAAAGTGCAAAAAAGCGAAATGGTGAAAATTCTGCTACAGAAAAAGGAGCCATTACTGAAATTTAAGTAGAAGAAGCAGCAACGGCAATGAAAGCAACACAAATAAAACAGTCCAAAAAGAACACGACAGGTTTCCGTTTTTAGTGATATGAAACAAGAAAAAGCGAAAAAAAACTACTCAACATTAGTAGCCAACGGGAAAAAGGCAGCAAAGTGAAGTGGCGAGAATGCAAAAATGAGTACACAAAAGACTTAAAGCACTCAAGGCGCCATAGACGAGGTTAAGACAAGGGCCAAAACGAGCGCAGCCAAAAAGTTAAGCTGCGACACGCGTGCGCCACTACACTACAGATAGTGCAGGAAAGAAAAAAAACCGAGAAAAAAACAAAATTAAAAATTGCACAAAAAGTCATGAAAGGACGAGAAATCCAAAGGAAAAGAAATCTAAAGGCAAACTCAGGCGAATACCAACAAGTCCATAGTATTCGTAAGACGCAAATTGCAGCTGAGATTTTTTTACGCCACGCCGCTATGCTGATATCAAGAGTACAAAGCAACGAAAACGAAATTAGGTAAGAAGCAGAAGGAGAAGAGGCAGCAGAAGTAGAAGCGTTGATGGGTTTTAAAGAGGGAAAGTAGCAGCGCGAAAAAACATAGCAGCAAAGTGCTTGGCAAGCTGTGGCGCTGAATAACCAGTTGGAATGCTATTCAAAGCAAAGCAAAGCGCCATGAGGTGCAAGTGGCGCATGCAGCAGTCAGAGTCGAGTTGAGGTACCAAGCAGACATTCTTGGAAGTCGATAAGGCAAGCAGACATTCAAGGACGCTGAGGCGCGAAAACCCTTTTCCGCTTAAACGCATGTGATTCCCCTTCTTTTGTCATTGTTCAGCAAGCGAGAAAATCTATACCAAGAGAAATATAACAAATGAACGAAAAATTGGCATACACAGCACCGGCTGCAGGCAAAGTAAAGAAACATCTACACATCACGTTCGGCACTTGGGGAGAGTAATGTTGATTTAAAAGGTTCGTATATTCATGTGACGACATAAAAAGTCTTTAGGCATTTAAGCGGTTAAACAACACCAGAAATTGTAAGCGGTTAAGCGCAAAATCAAGCAGAAATAAGAGGAGAGCAAGAAAATAACAATTTGAAAGCGCTGATATTGTGGATTTTATTAACGGTAAACGAAACTATTTCAAGCTTTTAAGTTATTTTTTTTTTTTTTTTTTTTTTTTTTTTTGTCGGGACAACTAGCAAGTGCAGCACTCAGACATTAATTGAGTCCATTGTACTACACTTGGATTCCCTTTTAATTTTCTTTAAATCTATCCGATCTCCGAAGAAATCTGAGTAGATCTTGTGGTGCCAAGGAGCCAAGATGGTCGCTTCTTAACACATCAGTGCCAAAGACCTCAAACCTGATTCGGGCGAAGGCGGGGCAGACACACAGGAAGTGATCCGCCGTCTCATCCTCCTCTTCACAAGCTGGGCAGAGTACACTGTCTGAGATGCCCAACCTTTCCATGTGCTTTGCCCACAGAAAGTGGCCCGTCATTAGTCCAACCAGCCGTCTGCACTCCCCTCTGCCTAATGACAGAAGGGTTTGCGACAGTCGATCGGACATGACAGGTAACATCAGTTTTGCCCATCTGCAGCCTCTCTCAGCCTGCCAAGCTCGCTTGTGGGTAGTAGTTACCCATTTGCTAACCGTGGCCGTGATGGCCGCAGAGGGGAGTGGCAAAGCGGGCTCTGGGCCAAAGAAATTGGCCTCAGAGCCCATCTTAGCTAAGGAGTCAGAGGTCTCGTTACCCGCGATACCCACGTGTCCCGGGACCCATGTTAGCATCAGGCTGTTATGTCTGCCGACATAGTTCAGCCTGGATTTACAGGACTTCACTACCCCTGATGTGGTTTGAGGGCTGTCTAAGGCCATAAGCGCAGCTTGGCTGTCGCTGCAGACACATATAGATCTGCCTCTCCATCGTTTTTCCACAACAAAGTTCATCGCTTCTTGAACTGCATACACCTCCGCTTGAAACACAGATGCATGCATTCCAAGAGCAAAGTGCAGTTTTGTCCCGCTGGATTCCACGTAGACCCCAGAGCCGGAGCCATGCTCGGTCCTGGAGCCATCCGTAAAAATGCGAAAACAGTGTTTGCCGGGCTCATTTTCTGAGTCTCCCCACAACTGAGCCTCTGGTAGCACTACACTGTATCTCTTTTCAAGTACGACTCTTGATGGCATTGAGTCAAGGGGCATGGAGAGAATCGTTGGATCGATGTCCATACCTTCTCTGTGTTCCAATGCCGGACAAGGGCCGTACCAGTTCCCACTGTGTTTCAGTCTGCAGATGGCCTTCAGGGCCTCTCCTCGGATGAAAGCATCAAGTGGTGGTAAACCAATCAGAGCATCTAGTGCCGGGCCTGAAGTAGTCGGAAAAGCTCCGGTGCAACAGATGGCCACAGTGCGTTGTAGTCTCGATAAGGTCCTCCTGACTTCCACTAGGGATAGTCTACTCATCCAGACCACTGATGCATAGGTGATAATGGGTCTTATCATAGCTGTGTAGATCCATAGGACCTTGCTAGGAGAGAGACCCCACGTTTTCCCAAAGACACCTTTGCACTGCCAGAAAGCTGTCAGCGCTTTGGATGCCTTTGTCTCAACGTGTGATTTCCATAGGAGCTTACTATCGAGGATTACTCCTAGATATTTAATTTCCTTGGATAGCTGGATTGTGACTCCTTTTAGCTTTGGCAGAACGATTCCGTCAAGCTTCCTCCTTCTGGTAAAGAGGACAATACCAGTCTTGGCGGGATTTGCCGACAGCCCGTTCGCACAGCACCAAGTGTCAATCCGATCCAGAGTTTTCTGCACTTTCCTGCAGATGTTCATAAGCGAAGAGCCTGTTACCAAACAAGCAACGTCGTCCGCATATGCTTGTGCGTAGACTCCCGAATCGTTTAAGGTGGTGAGTAGAGGATCGATTACCATGCACCAGAGCAACGGAGACAGCACACCGCCTTGGGGGCAGCCTCTGTTAACCCCAGATGACACCAGCAGATCTTCCTCTGCTCGCACCGAAACGATTCTTTGGGCCAGCATCGAACGAATCCAATTTACTAGCACCCGGTCTACGCCGTGCCTACTAGCAGAGTTACACATACTATCAAAAGTGGCATTATCAAACGCCCCCTCTATGTCTAAAAAGATACCCATAGCGTAGTCCCTCCTGTCGATGGCCAGCTCTATCCTTGCAACAAGGTTTTGCAGTGCCGACTCGCAGGATTTTCCACTCTGATAGGCATGCTGAAATAGAGACAGAGGGTGAGCCTTCAGCGACTTCTGACGTATGCGCAGTTCCACTAGTCGTTCGAGACTTTTCAGCATGAAAGAGGTCATGCTGATTGGTCTAAAGCTTTTGGGGCTGGTGTAGTCGTCTTTTCCAACCTTTGGGATGAAAGCGACCCTCACCATCCTCCAAGAGCGTGGTATGTAAGCCAGTGCCAGGCATGCCGAGAAGATTTTCTTCAGGGCTGCTGTCACGAACTCTGCACCCTCCTTCAGCATGGCAGGAAATATGCCATCTGGTCCGGGCGACTTGTAGTCGCCAAAAGATTTGATGGCAAATCGAATGGCGGCCACATTCACCACAGATCTGGCAACGAACCAGTCATGCCGAGAAGGTGTAGCAGCTCTGACAACTGCCTCTATCAATAAGGGCTGTTGCCGGCTGATGCTTATCTGATTACCAGGAAAGTGAGACTCCATCAGCAAGCTGAGTGTCTCACTTTTCCGCTCCGTGAAGGAGCCATCAGATTTCCTAAGTGACCCCAGCTTTGCCGTTGGGTCCCTTTTCAGGATCCTAACCAACTTCGCCGTGTCACTCAGAGATTCAATACCGCTGCAGAATTCCCTATATGAGGCTTTTTTCGATTCCCGAATAAGCCTCTTGTAGTTCTTCTGAACATCACGGTATCGCTCCCAGTCCTCTGCAAGGTTAGTCTTGAGGGCCCGGTTTAGGAGTTTTCTCGACTCACGCCTCAACATCTGAAGCTCTTGGTTCCACCAAGGAACGGGAGTCCGGCTCGGGAGAGGTCGAGTTGGACAGGCTGACTCAAAACAGTCGGTTAGGGCAGCGTTGAGTTTCTCAACAGCCGCCTCAATGGCCTGTTCTTTTCGAAGTCTTGGTGGCGCAACGTCAAGGTCCCGCAACGCCTCCCTAAACTTCTGCCAGTCTGTTTTTCTTGGGTTTCTAGAGGGCAATGGCATTTGTGCCTCCTCGCCACACTGAAACTCAATGTACCTGTGGTCCGAGCACGAATCTTCGGCAAGGACTCTCCAGTTCTGGATTGACCACCCAAGTTTTGAGTTTGATAGGGTTAGATCAATCACCTCCTGTCTTCTAGACGTTACAAACGTTGGCTGTGAGCCCTTGTTTTGTATGTCTAGGCAGGAGGACGCGATAAATTCGAATAGTCGAGAGCCCCGTCCATTGCACTTGCTGCTGCCCCAGATTGTATGCTGGGCATTAGCATCGCAACATAGGATGAGGCCCAGACTGCGCCGCTCACAGAACCTCACGAGACTAGTGGCCTTCCCGGGTGGTGGCCCTTCCAGAGCATCGTAAGGAAAGTAAGCAGATGCAATCACAAACTTCGACCATCCGCGTCTACCTCTATAACACACCTCAGCCGCTACCAGGTCTTGGCAACAGAATTGCTCAAGACCCGTCACAGTGAGATGGGATGATACTATAAGACCGGTCCTAGGTCTGCTAGAACTCCTGTCATATAGTAACGTGGCCCCTTTCAGCGCACTTAAGCCACAGAGACGGCCCCTAAAGACCCAGGGCTCTTGCACTGCTGTTATGTGGGGTAATGTGTGCAGCTGGGAAAGCCTTCTACTTAGTAGTGCAGTAGCGGCTTTGGAATGCTGCAAGTTAATTTGCGTCACCGTCAAGGGACGATAGCTACAGGAATCGTCCGAGTCAATCATTTGGGAAAGACATGAAAGCTGGCCGTCCCAAGGAAGAGACTCAGACGGTTCCCGTACCGTGAGCCCATGACATCAACACTGGCCTCGTCCACTCGCACCACAAGAGTAGCACCTTCCTTCCCGTCCCGGTTTTTACTCTTGGTGTACGAGACGACTCGCCAAAGCCTCGTGTTGATGCCCGGATTCTGGGCACGTAGACAGGATAGGACATCCGCCGTAGACAGGTCTGGATCCGGAATCCAGCAGATGGCCTTCCTGAGGGGTACACTCTCCTCGCTGTAGACTGCGAAGCGAGTGGTCCCCATGGGGGGCACGTTATTGACCGCGGTCCTGATCCACTCGAAGTTGGCCAGAGACGCGCACGTCACCTTTATGGTGCCGTCCTTTGTCTCATAGCCCTTCGCGTTGGCTTCCGGACCGGAGGCAATAACCCGACGCATCAGCTGGCTTTTGCAGTATTTGATTTCTGCATCCGTCAGCTGATGGTTGGGCCCCAGTTTTCCAACCACAGCCACAGGTCGTAGGCCAGCAGCCTTCTCGCTATAGGATGGCTTGGCCGCACCCTTGGATGTGCTTGGGCGAAGGTCCAGCTCCCGATCCTCCACTGACGAAGATTTCGCCGGGCAGACAGCTGTGCTGGACTTTTTGTCGAGGCGCCGATAGAGACGTGGCTCAGCAGAACCTTTTCCCGCCACATTGACTGGCGCCAAGACCGCGCTCGTACCTTGGGGGGTCGTGGCTCGGTCATTGGCGGCAACCGCAGGGCAGGGAGGTGTGCTGCTTTCAGCCGCCGTCTTTCTCCGCTTGCCTCGAGAGCGAGACAACTTGGGAGTGCCTGTGCCCACCGAAGACTCGGTAGCTTCCGTGGGTGTCACTTCCGCTGACCGAGGTCGTTTGGAAGACACAGACACAGAAGGGCCGGCAGAGCCACATGAGGATTTCTCCCGCATGAGCTCTGCCCGCCGCTTTCTTCTCTTCCTCCTTGCCGCGCTCTTCGATTTCCCAGCTTCTTTGGGAGGTCGTGCAGCCACCGAAGAGACCTCACAACTCAGGCCCTCAGAAGCAGGGAAACGTTTTTCAGACTCTGAAGGAGAGGAGATTGCGATAGCAACCCCCGTCTCCTCCAGGATGCGCTCTCGCTCGTAGAGCTGAGAGACTTGGGTAATGGTTGGGGCCTCCAGAATCCATGCCCCTGCCGCCGAAGCGGGTGGATTGCCACTTGTGTGGATTCCACCTGGAGTAATAGATCCTTTGTTTTCCATTACCTTTTTTTGGTTTTTTTCGGGACTCCTCCCTAGCCAGTTTGGTTCGCGGATGGCACCCTGATTCTATGCCACCTTTGAGTCATCACACGAGTGTTGAACCCACCCCAACAGGGAAGGCCACTCTTGTGATGCCAGGGCTCCCTATCCACCACCTGGGACGCGCCCGATGGGAGATCAGGCAACTCCACACGGGTTTAAGTTTTTTAAGTTAAGCCTCGGATGAACCAGAAACTTCTCTGGGTTTTTTAATTTTTTTCTTTTTGAGCGAGGTGATTTATATAACTACGAAAATGGCAATGGACTGTCAACCATGACAATGGAATAAGTGCCCACAAATTGGTCCGACTCCACGATTTCATGGATTTTATGAATATTCTCGACAATTCAACTAAAAGAAACTGCTTGATCTTCGACGTCCACATTAACAGAGTGAAATTATTAGAATCACCAGCTTATGCTTATGAAATCACTGAATTAGATATTGCTCGCTAAGCAGCAAACATTTTTTAAGGAATTTTTGTTTTAATAAAATAAGATACGATCGTTTTGATTTTATAGTATGTTATTATTGACATCAAATAGTGTACAAAAACATTTTTTTTTGACATATTTTTTGTAATAGTATGGCACCAAAGAAGCGCCTTAAAAAAACATAGGTGGCTTGTCAACAGGATTTTGGCTCTTCAGGACATCTGAAACGAAGAGTTAAACTGATTATTATTCTGTAGGCTTGTCATTGTAGCAGGTGCTACAATGGGAAATTTTTTTGAAAAATAACAAAATGGCGGACTTTTGAAAACATACCCTACCTTAAACGCCTGCTCCGACTTTTCGCCCTGAACGAAGACGGAATCGGCTTAGGTATTTTTATTTTTTATTATTAACTAGCATTTCCCAGTGGGCTTCGCACCACCATACATAAAATGTTTTTTTTATATCGCAAGAAATTTTTCATATTAAGTTTTCTTTATAGAACTCGTAAAATGTTTAAACAGTTGAATTAGTTGATTTTTTTCATTCAATATACTTTCTAAAGATGTCACAATAGCCTTTTCTGTACTTTTTTAAAATTTGATTGTGGTGGTCACCTATATACAGGTAAGGTGAAAGAGCCAATAAAAACTTGTAATTAAACTTTGATTCTTTAATTTCCATTTCAATTTTTTACGCTAAATAAATTATGCTAAAATAAATAAAGTTAAAAATGTTTTTCCAGTTCCTTGAATGCTCCAGTTCTTATTTTTCGTCCAAAATTAATATTAACATAATACACTTACAACCACAACAGTACAATAGAAACGCTCATAAGCGGCTGTGTATTTGTTGTTGTTTTTCCCATACAGGCATTTCGTATGAGAGGAAACCATTACTCACATAAAATGTCATAACTCAGGAACGGCTGCACCGATTTCAATCAAACTTCACACAAACCACCTCCTCAAAGATAGAAAAGAACTCTAATTTTTGTGTCAATCGGTTTGGCGGTTCTTGAGTTATAAGATTACCAAGGAAATGTAACTTCTTTTTATATATATAGATTAGGTTACTTTTTGATGCTCTAAAGTGTTTTAGTTGCGCTTTACAATTCCTATTTCATTCGCCTGGCTCACAGGTATGTAATTCTCAACAAGTTTATTGAAAGAATTACTGACAAAGTGTACGCTTATAGGCTGCGTGTATGGCAGTTTCAACAAATAAAATGCGCATTAGTGTCATTTTCGCTGAAGGAGGGGTCTAAAAAGAGTATTTAAAGATTTTTTTTTAATCTCATAAACATATTTATTATTTTCGGCCCTTAGTAGAAGTTTTTTTTTGTTAATTGTTTTTACAAATGTTCCGATAGGTAGTGATGAACTTTGTGCCACGTTGTATGTATAGAAGGTAATAATATAATATAAAGTCATTTCGTGCATATTCGATATTTCGATATTGTTTTTAAGCATCTCTCCTCTCATCTCTCTCAATTCTAAGTTACCGGAACGAACCGGATTTGCATGCGGTCAAGTACTGTCGGTTCAGCAGCATTTAAAAAAAGAATGTAAAAAAAATGTAAAATAGAAGGTTTTATGACATTACAGCGACATGAGGGTTAGTTTTTAAGTGTGACGTGATGTCAATTGGAAGATGGTTAAGGTTTATTAAATTGCGCTTAAAGTTTTTACTCAGAGGCAATACACGCCGAGATGGGTTTCGCTCACAGGCTGCATTCTAACACAATATTGAATCTCGAAGTAATACTTCGCAGCGTTAAGTTTGACTAGCTTTTTATGCAAATAAAGGAAAACCATAAATTTTCTGAAAGTTCCCCTTAAATCTCATCCCATTCACTATAATTCTCTATGCACTTAAGTACATAAAATGCATTGAAACTCACTTAAGTGCCTTTACAATGCATTTTTGGCCCAGCCAGTGCAGATATAAAGTGCGTTGGTGTATGTGTATAATGCATAAGTCAATCGCCTGGAAAAAATACAAACTCTGTGCTTCAGGCGTTTACTTTCCTCTCAACATTTGTTTGGTTCTTTATTGTTTTCTTCTACTTTCTTCTCATTTTTTTTTTTTGCCTCACCCACCTCCATGATTGTCCATATCCTTTTTACTTCCACTTCAACGTTATTTTTCAATAGCCATTCAATTGCATTGCCTATCGGATAGCAGTGAAAAAACAGCTCTGCAGCCTCAAATGAGATGGAACGAGACTGAGAACGGAAAGAGAAAAAGTAAGAGGTGATAGGCGTGGAACAATCAACAAGGGATTCTTAAATTGAAAATTGCCAAACAATTTTTGCGAATTTTCAACGCATTTTCGCTGGCACGTTGCATTGATTTTGAAGCACCTCGCAACACAATGAGGTAGTGGCATATCGCGTGGGCGTATAGTACTTACATACTCATGCATATATATATTAAAGGGCTAGCGAATAGGTGCGCTGACGGTTGAAGAATTAAATATTAAGATAATATTGGGTGTGCCTTGATATTTCCCACAAATGAAGGGACCTACAGTTTTACGCCGTCTCCGAATGGCATTGTTTTTTATGAGGAATTTTTTTATAGCAGAAATACACGCAGAGGTTTGCGCTTGCCTGTCCAGGAGAAAAGGCTATTAGAAACAACTTTTTCTGTTAATTCGTGATGTAAATTAAAATTTTTTTTGTTTTAGTTTTGAATTTTAGACAAAATTTGAAACTTTGCTGCAGTAAAAACTACATTTTCATGTAAACTGAACCATAAAAAATTGTATCACGGAAAACATTGTGAATATTGAAAAAACAAAAAAAAATCACTGTGCCAAAACTTTTTGACTGTTTGTATGGACTTACTCGTAGCAGCTCAATGCGGACAATGCATTCCACATTTCTTCTTGTAATTGTTTTCTTAACTCGTTTGCTTGCATTCTATTGCAGATTTCAAGGCGCAAACTTGCTGCGAACGCGTGTATGGGTGTGTTTTACATGTTGTGCCAGCTACGCCACCAAACAAATGGAATTTTTCCCAAATTGTATATGTCACTTACTGCCACACACACACACACGCACAAACACAATCGTATAAATAGACAAATGCATGCAATTTTACATTCACGTGCTTTTTACGTGTTGCAATGTAGCGCGTGTTGCACAACTTTAATTGCTTCGTGTAAATACGTGCAAATGACTTTGAAATTTGAAAATTGCTTTCTTCTCACGAATTCATCGTCTTGGCAAGAGAGTACTGTGGTATTTTTGTGTTGACAGCTGTAGGAAAACATAAAATAATGTAGGCACATATATCCAAGTACATTAGGGTACCACACTAAAAAAACAGTGCCCACCTTAATAATCAATTTTATTCTATTCTAAGACATCCGCCAAAATACTTGGGGAAAATATTAAGATTTACCTGAGCTGGGTCGATTTGAAACACCACCACAAATCGACTTTTTTCAGTGAAGTTTACATTTTTAGATATTTTTTCCAAAAAATCACCTCAGACGATAGAAAAGTTTGAGCGTAAAACTTTTATCAACAGAATCAAAATATTCGATTGTGAGGATTGTGATTTTAAAGAGAAAAGAAAATTGGATTCAGCGGTCCATCGGTGATGAAAAAAACGCTAAAATAATAATAATAGACTGGCGCGTATAAGTGTCTGAAAGGTATTTAAGACAAGCTTTTCTTACAATTTGTGGCTTACACGTTGGCTTGGCCCCGCAAATGGAACGTTCCAATGTCGGCCTTTCTCAAAAAGCTTACGCAAGTAATTTATACTATCCTTAGTGCCTATACCCATTCCTTTATTAGCCGATCAAAATCACTTTCTTCTATCAGCTCATTGCCGACATCGTTTCTTGCAATTTCGTAGTGGTCAGCTACGTAAAACATCAATACCATGTTTTCCCTAGCACAAGTGAAAGAGTGTCAGGAAAAAAGCTAACGACGAGGCTCAGAAAAATAACCTGTTTGCTGAAGTAACGACTAAAAATAACGAAAATTCTTTATTGAGCTCCGAGATGTGTAAATTTTTGGCTACTGCTATGATATCCTCTCGGCGTGAAGTGGGTATACTAGTCAGCTGTAGTCTGGTTCGAAGAGCTTAAAGTGCGATTGTAAAGGTATAGCGAGGTATACGAGCACCTCCTGTACCGAAAAAGTTCGCTTGCACGAAAGTATGGAAAGCTCTGTGGTGGGTGCGATTGCTGTTGGAAGCGAAATAGTCCATAGATATTTTTTGTAGTTACTCAATGCTTTAAAATGATACGTCCAATAGAGTCTAAAGCTTATCCAAAGTAAAATATCTACTTAGGGCTACAACAGCCCTCTGGAATAACCGCCAATTGAGGCTCTAAGTCGATTGACTTCAGTTCTATTTTTTTTGACCAATCACGAAACGAATACCATCCAGCAGACATCGAATTCACCTGATATTTTTTTCTGTTTGATCAAGTCAAAAAACCACAACGGGGAACGCTTTTTAATAGCCGAAAGGCTAGAACGAAAGAAGAGCTCCAGATATATTACGAAATCTAAATCAAACGCTACCATAATTGAGTTCCAGTCGATGGGGTGTACTTGGAAGGCGATAATATAACTTTTGAGGAACAAACTTTTATTTTGAATTTTCTGAATATATTCCGGAAACTTTTTGATCAAGGTCGGAACACTGACGAGAAAAGCAAAGAAGCTCAGGGAACATTAGTACTCATCTTGTTCGCAGAGAATCTTACATAAGCATTCATATGATGTATTATACTAAGCCCAGTTTGCGATCTCACTACAAACGTGATCTGACAGCTTCAAATATTCTTGACCTCGCTTTCCGAAAGAAAAATAACAAGTTAATCGCAACTGAAATGTCCTTCACCAAATCCAATTAACGGCCGCATATGACTTCCATATTCCTCGTGGGCTGTCTAAGAATCGTATAACTGCATTTGAGTGCTGCAGGTAAAATTTAAGTTTTCTTGACGCAAATTTTGTTAGACTCCAAATGAAATAGTTAAAACAATAGGACAAAAACTTGACATCCCATGAAATTATAAGCCAAAACTAAAACTCAATTTCACTTCAGAAGACAACAATCAATTTCAACATGACCAACAAACAAGCGCCTAAGCCAAAAGGGAAACAACAACTACGAACACCAACAACCCAACTAGTCAACTTGTTTTATAGTAATGGATGACTGAATAACGAATTCGTGCTCAATGCGATGTGTGAATGTGTTGTGGTTTGCAGTAAAAGGCCAATCGAAAGCTAAAACAAGTGGCATGCCACATTTATTCAATATAGGCAAAACACCATACGATATTCATATTCAAAAGGCAGAAGCTTAAAAATATTCCAAATAATGGTGAGCAGGAGGAAGTGAAAGAGAGGCAGAGAGAGTGAAATATCGAGAGCTGATTGGGTAAAGGCCCATTGGGAGAATTGCTGGCCATAAGCTCCACACTTGTTTCCTGGCTGATAGCTTTTGGTTGGTCCTGTCAAAGATTAATGACCTTTGATGGGCTTCTTTTATTGAGCATACATTTCTATGTACCTGTAACGGGTGTTTTTCAAGTTACAAAGATATTTCCAAATAAGTCTAAAAAAGTTATTGAGAATCGGGCCGCATTTTACGAACAACACTCAGTTGAACAAATTTTGTACCACATTCACTGGCATAATCTCACTAAAATCACCCCAATGTGGGCTTGCAAGTCATCGAATATATTATAGCTTGTTTATGAACATCCAATTGACATGCCCAATTCTTGAGTAGATTCAGTCCCCGAAAGCTTGAGCAAAAGTAGTAACTATTTTATGGCACTCTCTAATAGGTGGCGCTATCTTACTGAAACCATTTAGCATATAGGGGAGAGTTACATAGGCATGAGCTACCAAAGTATTGCGAAGCAATTGCATGTAGTGCTTACCATTCAAAGGAAAGCTGGCTAAACCGCTTTCACGAGCCTAGGTTGCTTTGTTAAGCGAACCGCACCAGTTAGCGACTTTTTCCCCGATGTAATTGGGTTTCGGAAATCTTTTGAAATAGACTTTCACTTCAAATACTGTTGATTGTTCACCTTTTCACTAGGATATGATGGGATAACTGGCGGCCCTTGCGAGAAGGCCCACTTTAACAAACAATCCAAAATTTGTCCGTTGTGATACCACACAGGGAGGAAAAAGCAGAAGGAAAAGAACCAAAGAGGTGGAAGTAGGAAGATGAGGCTTTGGATTAGAGGATTACGGCCAACAGTGACTAATGGCGTTCGTATTACTCACTTCAAGCCACTGATGAATTTCACCATATTTAAACCCGCAATATGCGCAGGTGAAGAAAAAAATTTAGGGCCCAGATGTCTAAATCCTTACCTTACGAGAGCAGTGAAGCTGAGAAGATGGAGCTGAAATGATTCCACCTCGTCCTCCAGACAACTTTTGCAGAAAGGACTTGAGACAATCGCAAGTCTCACACCTAACGGACAATGTCCGGCAAGGATACCTACAAATTCGAGAGCTGCAGCTTTGTTAGTCTTAGAAGTTCCCTCTTTTTTACTAAGTCGACAATGAATCTCAGCATGAGCCTAAGTATGATTTTGTTGTGAAACCCAATCCAGCTTCAACTTTTTTCACAACCGATTCAGCAGTACAAAGTACAATGCAAAAGTAGTCTGGTGACTTTAACTTCTACTCGAGTCCAGATCTTCTTTTTCCTTTTGATAGACACTTATGTGATTTTAGCCGAGTTTAACAAAGCATTGCAGTCGTTTCTTTTTCATGCAATATACCGAGTGAAGCCAAGTCCCTCTTGACTTGATATTTTCAACACAAAAGCAATTAAAACAATAAGCAGTATTTTCTTTCTGTCTGCTATTATCAGCAGGTAATTCTTTCAGAGGACGACACTGCAGAGCCTTTTATTCTCTATATTTTATTTTCTGCTATTTTTGCGGAAACATTTTATTCTCTGCACGATATCTATGTCGCTATAAAACTCAAATAGCTTATTATTTCATGTCCTGCAACATTCACCATCGATAAGATACAAAGGCCCAAAAATATTTCGGAAAATCTTTCTCTCGAATACTCTAAGGGCCGCCTAATCGAATTTATTCCTACTCCAAGTTTCCGCGCCATGTAATATGATGAGCAGCGACGAGGAAGTACTTTACTACTCAATTAGTTCAATTAGTCCACGGTAGCACTTGTTGGCAAGATAGATTCGTTGAATTTATAGGCCAAGAGCCAATTTCTAACCTCGAAATGTTTTACGCAATACATGAAAAGTAGTAGTTGAGAAAGTAGTGTAATACTCAAATCGTGTTCTTTAGTCTCACTCACAGTTTGATTGAATTACTTTAGTTGTTCATTATTTCATTCACTTTTTTTTATCACATGTAACCGAAATTCTTAACTGACTGAATGAAATAATAAATTGGGATCTCATGCTGCTCGGTTACTGTAACCGGGAGTTTACCTATGGCCAACCGAGCTTACCATTCGAACTAACCAGGTGAGCAGTAAAAACATCCTTCCTCTATACACCTAAAAAGTTATCCGTTACATATACACTTTTATGCCTATGTGTGCGTGTATGTATGTGGCTTTCCATTTAGCATTGCTGCCACTGTCGCCGGAGCTGTGACTATTTCACTAACATTTTTCTTATTATATTTTAACATGCAACAACGCAACGAAAATTTATTTGCCTGGTTGGTAAATTTGCTGTTGTTACTTACTCCGGTATGCATATGCCACAAATATGTTAATACTACACATGCATATGTATGTGCCATGTTGCATGCAATCTTAACCCGCGCCCCAAGTCATATAAATCATAGCAAATGACCAACACAAAATGGAATTGTCATATTTCAGAGTAAAAAAGCAATAGAATACGAGAGTAAAAAAATCTTGATTTTTGGCGAAAAATCTGAAATGAAAAATTAAAGAAGTAAACTTGCTAAAACCGGAGCCAAACCTGTGTGCAGTCATTTGTGTTGGACGCAAAACATATTTCATTTTATATTTTCGGTTATTTAATGTGAAAAATGAATAAAACATCAAGTAGAAATGGTAGGTCAGAGGAAGCATGTGAAATAAATCCTTTGCATGCATGCCATGCAGGCATATGAGCACGTGCCGCTATGCATGGATGGAAGTGTGTGTGTGTTCACGAGTATGTGTGGGCGTGCTCACAAATATGCAAAATATTTGTATACAGCTACGCACGTGTATGGATGTAGATCTGAATATGCGGGCGCCGGATAGTTTGGGATTTTGAAAGGAAAGCCACTCTTGCTGGCCTGGTAGAAACTTAATGAATTGGAAAGCGTGGCTAGTTCGTGTGAGTTTGTGTGCCCATTTAGACCACAAACTAACTGGTTAAGATTGCATGTATATAACTTTTTTTTATTAAATAATTCCTTCCGCTTCTGGATTTGCATACGAACAGTTCCCAAGAGGGCGAGTGATGCTCTGGGAACAAATCTTTTAATCGTAACGAGACAAATAATACAGTACACTTCTAGTTGAAGATGCTTAGATGCTAAAAATGATGCTTAATGCTTACAAATCCTGTATGATACTCATATGGAAAATTGATTTTTAAATATCATTGATGATATCCAATATAGATGCGATTATCAGTTGAGTAAGACGTGTTTTTTGTTTGTGCTCTTAAGTGAATGTGTTTTTCTGCAAAATTTGTCAAGTGTTGCTAATCGACAGGTGCGTTTTCTCATAGTTATTCTTGTTGCTGATTTTATAAAGCTACGTATTGATTCCCCTGACCATATTAGCGCTTTCTTGTGACGGATATTTTAAACGGTGCATGCATATGTCATCGGCGAGAAAAATCAAAGAAGAAAACCTACATCCGCCTGAAAGCTCCTCCCACGCCTGCATCAGTTATGTTGGAAAGAATGGAAACAAAACATGGAACAGCTGAGAGACTCAATCATCCTACAATTAACTGCAGTAACGGTTACATCTAAAAAGAGGGTAGTGAAGCAGATTGGTGAGCTGGCTGCTGAAACGGCGATAACGGAAATTGAGCAAAGAGTAACTGCTGTTGAGAGCATACCCACAGATGTTTTGGCTCTTCGCAAAAAACTATCCTCGGCTCAGGCTCTGCTCAGTTCTCTTGAGAGCCATGCAGTTTCAGCAACTATAACTTTAATGGGATCTTTCTAACAGCCGATGAGTGTTTACCAGAACTCTTCGCTAAGATTTGCGGTGCCGTTCAGCACAAAGCTCCACCTTTGCGTGAAGCTTTTTGATTGCGTAGTGAAAACGCAATGCAAAAAATTTAAAAAAATTTATTTACAAATGGCGTCATATTTCACTAAACTAGACAGCTGCAGTATACCAACAGACAAATAATGGAGTTCAAAATCATTTCCTTTATTTGCAGTAAAAAAGTTATTCAAGTTACTATGGATGAGGGCATAGAGGATATCTCAAAAATAGATCATCCTGCGCTGCTTAGGCTTGCTAAAAGCGTGATCTCTACTTTAAATATTAATAAAGGTCAGTCTCGATCGCTAGGGACAAAGAGGTCTGCGTATGGCTTAATGCCAGACGGGTTAATCTAACCTAACCTAACCTATTATGGATGACCGATCGGAGTCGACTTAGAAACTGTAGCTCTTTCCATTTGTTCTAAAACATCCCGACGCACAACTCCATATATATGTCGTGATACATAACTTAATATTTTTCGTCGCTTTGCTGTTTTATAAAAAGATAAAAAAATAATTGAACTTTCCTACTATGAAATAAAGTATACGCAGTGGACACCTCTTTTACCTTTTTCATCTTAAGGTCCATTAATAAATTTAACTTTCAAAATATTAGAAACTTTCTATGTAGCATAACTATAATAAATCCATAATTTCACATGCATATGCAATTTTTTTTGGATATCAAAGAAAGTTGGTTTTTGGCGTAAGGTATTACAAAAGAAAATAATAACTGAACAACTTTTCTTCGACGAAGCCTTTTTTGTAGTGATTAACCGCACTTGGAATTTGCAGTTTATAGTAAATAAAATTTTTCTTCGACAATACAAGGTGGCGCAAAGTTAATCATCCTATCAGAAGATTTAAAATTTTTGAAAAAATGGCATCGTACGTCCATAATATTTGATATTTGTGCGCTAAACAGCGGCAGTAATCAAACAAACAAGGAATGAAATCAAAATATAAATCTTTGTTGCAAAAACCATTTCACTCAAAACCTATTACTTTTATTTACAATTTAAAAAAAGTTATTCAAAACTAGAGTGGATGACTAATTTTGCGCTTCGTATAACTAATTTTGAAAAATACACCCAAAAATACTTTGCTACTCCTAGTTCGCAGGGATTTTTTGTAAAGCATGTTGCCAAATAAAATGTGAGAGAGCCGTGTAGTCTAATAGCCTAGACAGACGGCGGCGCTAATTGGGATTACCATGGCAGTTGATGCTGATTAAAAGGGTCATTACGCGGATTAATGAAGAGCTGATTTTCTTATTGGATAGTTTTGTCAGTAAAAGATGGACCGCAGGCAACAAATACGGGTATTAGCTGCCCTGACACTAAAAAATAATTATTTATTGAAAAAAATCTTAAATTTATATTTCTCCAACTGCCCCGCAATATCAAAACAGTTAATGAAATTTTGAATATGTTAGTGGAAACAAGCATCCCGTCTTTTTTGTTCTTCCTTTTGAAATTCTGATTATTTTTCATTCACAGTAGATATTAACTGGCATTTTTCGGCAATGTTGTCATCGAAAATTCTCCTAGTCCACTTGAGTTATGCGCTATGAGATTTAAGTCTAGTAGTCAACCCGCATTAGTTGCACTTAATTCCTTATTCCGGTAATACCAATTAACGCTACTGCCTATCCAGGCTATAATCTTCTTAAAGATTTCAGAATTACTATCCAGAATGTCTGTGTTCCAAAATCTAAGGCATAGCCGTATTTAGGCTGCCCGCGCTGTAACTATTCTTAAGAATGGCATTGGACAAAAGTCTATCTGCTGCGGTTTGGTAGCAAAGACCCGACTATGTTGAAGATGATGATGACCGCTCGTAATGACCGAATAAAGAGAGGGCTGTATCTGCTTTGGAAATATTATGTATTTTTGTCTTGTGTTTCCTCTTGGCATCAGTCTATTATTTGTGGTCGTCTAACATTTAAATCGTCCTAAGTCACTAGATACCATTTCGAAAGGATTATAGTCTGAACTGTGACTTTTTTTTGTTTCTTTATTTCAGAATGCTTGGAAAACAAGCTAATGAAAAAAACTTGATGAAATGTAAATTGATTTGATTTCTTTCAACTCATAAAAATCTAAATCCAAACTTAGTCCAGCCTGGCTCATTTTCCGCAAGATTGGTACCAGTACAAAATTCTGCTACTTAGTTTAAATTTTACCTACAGTTGGATTAATAAAAGCAAGATAAGCAAAATCGCCACAAACACAACTACTGTTTTCTGTCGCAAAGAAAATGTAACAAAAAAAATGCTCTACTTACCCATGAAGAAGTGGTGTGGCTAAGGCTTCTGCTAATCTATTTAAGCCATCTTAGGATGAGTATTTAATTTATAATCTTTGCTGCATATAAAACAAACAAAAAAAAAAAAAAACAAAAAATAGCATTCTGAACATCCACAATAGCACTGCGTAGCAACTGCGTGGCTAAATCAGATTATAAATGCAACTACCAACAAACTGGCAAAACACCGACCAGCATTCGAGTTTTAGAACTTCAATAACTTTCGCATCAGCAATAATAACAATAAACAATGAATAAAGACGTGCAATTGGAATATTAATGCACATATTGAATGTACATAAGTATATACAAGGTTTGATGCACATACATTTCTATCTTCGTACCCATTTTCGCACAGTGTAAAATTTTAAATGGCAATTTTTTCATATTTCATATTTCATAATTTTCAATGGGATTTGATGTCCAGTAAATTTAGCCGGCTTATCGAGCATCAATTGCGATTTTTGACAGCTTTCTTTTATAGCAAATGGGAAAATATTTAAGTACTGTTAAAGTGGTAATGTATTTGAAGGTTATTAATTTGCAGCGACTCCACTGACTTCACCCCGAGAGTATTTATGACCATTCAAACGAGTCAATAAACTACAGAGGTTTTTACTGACTAAAACTATAACTTAGAATTAAAATGCAGAAAGCACTAAAATAACAATAAATTCTATAATTTAGAAAACACATTCTTCGGCAAAGCTAAATCAAGCAAAATAGATTTGGAAATCTCGCTGATTTTCCGGAGTAAATGCACTAATGAGGTATTTCTTACGTAATTCATACTGAGTGCCTGGATTATCTCATTGAACAGAAAAATTAAAACCAATTGTACTCGCAGAAACAAGAAATTGAATAGCTAGCAGTAATGCGGGCAAAAGATTACACCACTTGCCAAGCCCTGCACAAAAGACAAGGAAAGAATAGTCCTTCTGCTTTCGAAGGACTTTAAATTAAAATTTGAAAAAAAGGCAAGCCAAGAAGCAGCGAGAGATTGGTAAATCCTAACACACCCAGGCTAAAAAGCCCATTTTATTCAAAGCTCTAGAAAGTAAAAGGCTACACAGTTAAGGAGAAACGGAGAGAAGTAACAAAAAGAAAGAGATAGGATAGAATAGAGACAGAGACAGCGATAGCTAGTCCTGTGAGAATTTTCCTGATTCTTTGGCAGATTAGGGATGGATTTGGTAGTGGAGCAATTTAGAGATGAAAGGGCATAAGGATAATCTTCTGAATACGCTTAATTCTATCCATTGAAAATTTGTGGCGAGGTCTCCAGATGAATGCGGCATATTCAAGATTTCGACGAACAAAAGATGTAGAGAGGGATGTATGTAGGTATTAGAGAGGTACTAGAGAAGCTGTCCGATGCTCGTGCTAAGTTACGCAGCTTGGAAAACGTAACGTGATAACACTTACTGATATTAAGATATAGGTGGGACCGATAACACTAAAAGTATAATCTATTGATCTCTTATTTGCAGCCTAGAAGCATTTTCAAAACTCTTATGGAACTATTTTATATGGTACCTGCTCGCGCTAGCAAAGTTGAGAGCATGACTCTTCTGAGCTGGAGTAGTACAAAGTAAGAAATAAATCCCTCACATAGTCTCAAATCAATTTCCGCGTTTTAACTCTTTAGAGATAAGTGTGAAAAAAGCACGAGGCCTATCTTTAAAACTTTTGAGTGATCTTAAATTCTTTAAAATCTTTTCTTTTAAAAATTTCATTGATTTTTAGTTCACTAATTACATGAATTCAGCTGCCGTAGCCAACGGAGTTGGTGCGTAACTACCATTCGGGAGTGCGTAACCGCGAATCTGGGTGCATGAATCAGTAAAATGATGAAAAAAGTTGTTTCTAATAGCGGTCGCCTGTCGGCAGACAAGGGCAAACCTTTGAGTGTATTCCTGTCATAAAAAACTCCTCATAAAAATCATTTGCCGCTTGGAGTCTGCTTAAAACTGTAGGTCCCTCCATTTGTGGAACAGCATAAATAGCACATTTCACTTATTTTGAGTAGCTATATATATATATATATCCTTTCCTAAGAGTTGTGTATAAAGTTTCAAAATTTATTTTTATTTATTTATTTATAGAAAATGTTTTGGTATGGGAATAAGTTTCGGTCCTTCCTTAGCCAAAGTTACGAATTATTTAAACAATTAAATAATACAGGATATTATGTGAAGTATGTGTCATTGAAAGCTACAACTTTACTCAATTTTCAGACAGCATACCGATTCCTCTGATGAAAAATGCAATCCCTTCATTAAGCCAGTTTGCGATGCTCTCGTAAGAAATTAAGAAGTCAACCGCTCTGCAATAAGAACTGACTGCATTGATCGGAACAGATGATTATCCGAAGGTACAATATCTGGGGAATACGGCGAGTGGGGCAAGATTTCCCAATTCAGTCCCTCTAAATATATCTGGACCGATTCAGCAACATGTGGCCTGGCGTTTTCATGCAGAAAAATAAATGTGTCATGTCTACCGTCCCATTCGGGCCGCTTTTCGTTGAGAGCTCTACTCAAACGCATCAGCTGCAGTCGGTAACGATCACCATTGATGGTTTCAGATAGTTTAAGGAGTTCATAATAGATGACACTTTTCTGATCCCACCAGATGCACAACATAACCTTTGAAACATGAATATTTTTTTTCGCTGTCAATGGTCTTGATTCACCTGGCAGGCTCCAACTTTTTCAACGCTAAAGGTTATCATAATAGATCCATTTTTTATCACCAGTGACGATGCGATGTAGAAACTCTTTTCTTTTCTGACATTCAAGAAACATCTCACACGTCACCAAATGTCTCTCGATATTCCTCTGCTTTAATGGATGTGGCACCCAGGTACCTGCTTTCTGGAGCATTCCCAACGTCCAACTCTTTAGACATATCATCAAGGGTTCGACATGCATCTTCATCCAATAAATTTTATAGTTGAGTATCTTCGAATTTGTTCGGAGCCTCTTCGCAATCTTTATCAGTCATGTCGAAATTGTCACTTTGGAAGAGTCGAAACTACTCTTTACAAATTGTATTTGATGAAGCGTGATTACCGTAAATATTGATCAAAATATGACACGTTTCAGCGTCACTTTTCATTAAAAGGTAATAATGAAGCACGTCTTCTCGCAAATGCTGTTTTTGGGGAGGAACGTAGACATTTTTGTCGTCAGATGAAAAACGATATTTACGCTTCAAACGAATGTCAACTACTGCGATCAAGACCTCACATATGCACCTTCAAATCATCAGCGAACACAAATAGTATCAGCAGCGACACATCTTCTACGAGAGCGGAAACTTATTCACATACCCAATAACTATAAATATTTATCTCACATTCAAAAAGGCATTAGTAGTTAAGACTATCGGCCTATTCGAAATTTGGTTCAGTGCTTCATTCATTCAGTTACTCTAAATTAGGATTATTTTATTACTCGTTTTATTAATTTTCAACTATTTAGGCAGAACTTTTATTAAAATTTTGGGTATACAATTTTAAAGTCCATTGAATTTCAATATAAGAAAAGTAACGTTTCAAGTTTCTCAAAATTTGCATTAAACTTTGACAATTTTTTCCTTCTGACAATATTTTCTCCATACAACGGCTGTATCACTTTTGGCTTCATTTTTTTTACTTATTTTCATAAGAAAGAAAATGTGAAACCATTTTGACAAAAAATTATCAAAACTCAATGAGAGATTTGAGCAACAAAATTGAGTAATTTTTCTAAAAATTCTACATGGTTTGAAAATTTGATAAAAGCTTTCTTAGTTTTTATAAATTTTGTACAAAGCTTTTAACTTGATTTTTATTATAGCACGATTTTTATTAAAAAATATAAAAACTAAATAAATAAATCAATAAAAGTGCACCACATTTACTGTGGACTTAAGATTAAGAAATTCTTCCACAAAGAAGGGTGCACGAATTGGAGTCACGTTTGCAGCTGCCCCTCTAACATGCTCATATGTCGAAGGTGGAACATGAGAAAATTGAAAAGGCTTCTGTTTCTAAATTGGAGAGATATATTAATACCCATAGCGCTACTTATAAGTGGCATTCTAATGATAGATTTCTGGTGAAGCTCCCAAAAAAAGAAAGGGACCAGAAACTATCGGGCATCTATTGTCTAAAGCAGCGCCATGTAGGAGAAGATATGCAAGATTGGATATAACTAAATAAGAATATAAGGGTTTTTAGGAGCGCAGTGGCAGAATTGAATCTGTACCAGCTGCTCAGCTCCGCGGACTCAACGGACTAGTTTGAAGAGCACTAAGAGTTTTAGATCCAAGCGGTATCCCAAAGGTCCTAATTGCAGGTCTATGTGTTACATATAACTTTTAGCACTCACTTCAATCTAACCTAACTTAAAGTCTGTTAATTTTGCTGACGCTTATATCTACTCGACATGTAGAGTCAGCGTCAAAATAAAGTATACACCACGTATTGATAAGTTCAGCCTATTTATTTATTTATTTTGTAATTTCGATTATTTTTTTACAAAAATATAGTTCATACTCGCACAACTACCATATAAAGCATAGTTTCGAACTTTGTATCAAAATAAAAAAAATCGGCAAATTTTCAACAAAATTTCAAACATTTTACTAAGAACCTTTAAAAAATTTCAGTTATGCAGTTTTATATATCATTGAATTTTGGTATAATAAAGTGTATGTTTCAAGCAGTTCCGAAATCGCGCTGATTTTAGACTATTTTTAATAATTTTTTTCTGCTGATGGTGTTGGGGCTGAGATAGGTACATAGGTAGGTGGGGTGGCTGTCGCAATGGCACACTTAGACCTTTCATACCTGTACATCCATTGTGATAGCACTGGAACTTATCCTTACCGTATGGGTTAATTTTTAAACCATACGGTAGTTGTAATAAACAAGCAAAGCTTAGTTAGTTTTAGAAGCGCTATGTGAAGAGTGCGGAGTCTCTTTGTCGCTAAACTTTCACACTCACATAAAAGGTGTCTGACTGTTTTCTCTTCTTCCGTATTTAGACAGCTTCTACAGAAATCGAAGTACGGGAGTTCTAACCGTCTAGAGTGGCTGCCTATCAGACAATGATCAGTTAATGCTCTTATCATTTTTCTTATAGTTTCTCTTAAATCTTAGCAAGCTCTTTGTTCGATCGCTGTTCCTCTTCGGCCATGTCTGTCTGCTTAGTTCGCATGTTGAGTGGTTTTGTCAACTTGTATTTACCTTATTGATGGTTTCTCTATCTATCAGTAGCTTACAATGGCTATAGGCATGGAGGTCAAGCGTTGTACCGGTTTGAGCAAGTTCATCTGCGTTGCAGTTCCCTGCGATATTCCTGTGGCCAGGCACCCAAATAAGGTGTACTTCGTAGTATTTTGATACGTCATTTAGAAGTTTATAATATTCTATGACTGTTTTTGACGAGTGTGTTTTAAATTCTAGCGCTTTTATTGCTGCTTGACTCTCCGAGTATATGAAGACTTCATTTGTGGATAATATTCTCGTTTTTATTACCGTAAGTCCCTATTTTATGGCAATGACTTCCGCCTGAAATACACTGCAGTGATTGGCTAACTCTCAGTTGATCGGAGTAAACCCCTCCACCTACTCTGTTGTATAGTTTTCTTATATATAAAAATGCATATAAAAATGCACAAGACCGCGTCAGAAGAAAGTTCTTAAAAATCAGTATGATTTTTGATTAATTGAAACTTGCACCTTACTATACCAAAATTTATTGGTGCATAAAATTTCATGCTCGAAATTTTTCTAAAGATTCTGAATTAAAAATTTGAAGTATGAAATTGCCGAATTTTTACAAATTTTATACAATGTTCACAACTTTGCTTTATAGACTTCTGGTTGTTGTAGTGTGTTATTATAAAAATTAATAAATGAATAGTCAAGACCTATCAATTTGTGGTGCGCGCTTAATTTTGATGCTGAATGTATATGCTATACCTCTTTGACATAGTCAACTCGTTTTGAACCACGAAGCTTTTCAGATCATACAGAAGATGAAAGGATAATACCCAGACTTGGTGTACTGGAATCCTTCCCCCATAACGAGACTTACTCGAAGTTCGAATTTTACGCCAAACATAAAAATAATCCACGGTGCTGCATCTACTAAAAATGCGAATGAAAACAAATAAACTATGCAAACGGATAAAACGGATAAAGCGGAATTTTCTATGAAAACAAAAACAGAAGCCATGGCAAATACAAATGCAACAAAAACAAGGAACTGCAGTGGAACGAGAAACTAAAGCCAAATAAACAAAAAAAAACCTTGAATAAACTGTATAAATAAAAAACAATAAAAAGCAAAAATAAAGAACAATAACAAGGGCAATGCCAGCAACACACAACAAATCGTTCTAGACCACAAGTATCCGCAACAAAATGCACCAACGGAGCAATGGAACTTCGCAGCCAACTAAATTCGCAATGGCAACAAACTGAGCCACAAAAAGAAAAACTGGTAAAATTGACTAAAAGAACAGAAAAAAAACAATAAAAAAAAATATAAAACTATTGGAGAAGTGGTTGCAGCAGCGGTTGTCTCAGTGAATGTAGCATTTACAGTGGCATGCAACAAATCCGAAAAGTCAGCTGCTTGTTAAAGCAGTCGAGGAGAAGATATTTCGGAAGTGGAGGGGTGATTTGGACGAGAAGAGGACTCAATTGAAGTGATACGCAGCAGCAGATGTCTGAAGCATTTCGGGAGTGGAAATGGGATATGTTAAATGAGGCATGGAGAAAAATATAGTATATGGGGGCTAAATTGTAAAGATTGAACAGGACGGAGAACGAAGACTAAAAGGGAAGAAAAAAGGAAGAGATGATGGTAGAATTACTATGCAATAAAAAACAGAGAATTTATTTATCAAATCCATAAAAATATTTCAAATGGAATAAATTGCAGTTATCTACCGCTACTAAATACCGCTACTATTACCGCAAGCAAGTGGAATGAGAAAAGGGAAAAATGTGGATGAGAGGATGATAAGTGGGAAAAGTGGCAGTAGTGCCAATGGTAGTAGAAAATAGAAACGGCAGTGCCGGAAGTGGCCAAGGAGAAGCATTGACGACTGTGACAATAACAGTGACAAGCTTTTTGCTGTTTTTGTGAATTATGATATTTTTACTGTCATATTTACTATAAGGCTTAATTTCGTTAGTGCGTATTAAAAAAATTGTTTCGCTGAAACTGGAATGTATGTATGTACATATGTAGGTATTTGAAAGGATTATGTAAGTGAACGTGCATATTTTCCGTTTTGCTTCTTATCTGATGATTAAGTTGAATTTTAAGCTGTGGTGCATTAAGAGACATTTAGCGGAATTTAATTTTAAATGTTTTTGTGGTACATTTTAAACCGTTATGGGTATTTGACCTGCCACATAAAAGAGAAGAATTAGAGACTTAAAATGTTGCAGAAAAATTTTCGTTTTGGGGTGGCCCATAAGGAGGGCCTGGAGTAACAAATGGAATGGATGATGCTGATTATGAAGAAACCTTTTACTTTATTCGAAATTATTTCAGATTAGGTTATGTTTGGTTGAGAGGAGGACAGAGGTGAAATATGAGGTAGCTAATTCAGAGTTTGGTCGAGCGTTTCGAACATATTTATTTATTCAAATAAGCACAGGTGTATATGAATGTATTGTTTTAGCAAGGCCCAATAAAAGCCTCGTTTTTTCTAGACGCAGCCCCGTGCATTTGCCGTTCGGAGTCGGCTTAAAACTTTAGGACCCTCCATTTGTGGAACAACATCAATAAGCACCCAAAACGGTTGGAAGGTACGTCCCTAGCGGACTTCCAGTGAAAGCTTGTTGGCATTCGGTCACGTGGAAAAGAAGTTATTGCGTCTAAAGTGTCAGTATGCTTGAGTCGTCGGTACAAAAATGAGTTTGTAACAAAGTGCTAATATCAAATTTTGGCTTAGAATCGGTAAAAAGTTTACCGAAATATTTGAATTAATGAAAAAGATTTATGGCGATGATTGCCTATCTCGTGAATGGTTCACACGTTTCAGAGATAGTTGTAAGGACATAAATGACAATGCACATACGGGTGAACAAAATCAGAAATCATCGACAACTCCACCAAAATTACCAACAATTTATCAAAAATTAACCGAAATCATCGTTGAAATTCGGGAAATTGTAGTTTAATATCTCCAAATCATCGATTTATCGTATTTTAACTCATCATTTGGGCCTACGAAAGGTCTGTGCACGTTTCATTTCGCACAAGTTAACTGAAGATCAAAAATTGTTCAGAATTCAACATTCGAAAGACCTCATTAAAGAAGCGAGAAAAGGCGAGAACTTCCTTGACAACATTGTAACTGGTGATGAAACGTGATGTTTCCAACACGAACCTGAAGCTAAGCGTCAAAGAGCCGAATGGAAGGCGCCAGACAAACCACCTCCCAAAAAACTTAACTTAACTCAAACTGAAGTAAACTAAATTAACTTAATTAAAGTAAATAAAATTTCATACAATTAATTTATATTCACTAGAAAATACATCCTGGCTCATCACGTCTGCTTCCAGCTATAATTCTCCCACTGTGCGAGTGACGTTATGACAGTGACCATGTCAGCAATGCAATTACTACCATATCAAGAAAAAATGCAAATAAAAACCAAATGAAATAAAAGCAACTAAAATCCATATATAAAAAAAGCACCACAACTAAATAACTAGAAAATCTCACCAACTTACAAACTTCTGCTGTATTTCGCCTGTTTTTTTCGCTGCCCACAGCGACTACATGCAATTATTGCCTTTGACATTGTTGTTTTTGTTGTTTTTAGCGCTCGGCCACATGTGGCAGAAAAGTCGTTGAACGTCATGAAGGACGTACAATAACCTCCTCCTTCGACGACGAACTGCCCAGCTGGTCAGCAGCCGAACAGACAACTGCGCAAAGCGCCAGCCTCACTGACAGGCAGTGGCAGTGGCTGCGGATAGTTGGCCCAGCGACCGGACGCCAGCGTGAACAAGCACTTTATTTTATTCACTTTTATTATTATGCTCGATGGATTTTTCTTTTTTTGTTTCGGCTGGTCTGACCTTATCGGCAACTAAGCTAAAATGGCTGGGCGGAGATTTCAACTTTTGTAACGAGGCATGTGTGAAGGATTAAATTCTCAAATCTGAGGGCATGTTGAAACTTACTTGTGAGTTTGTGTGAATGTGTATGTGTATGGGAGTCACATCAAAAGCGGAGCAACCAATTGGTCAGTGGTTGGTATGCAGTGAAAGTTTTTACATACTTATGGTCAAGTTTTCTAGGAATATATTTACTGTTACTCTTTTGGTAAGGCGCTTATGCTGGTGCTGTTGTTTATATGTGCTAGAGATATTTGTGCGTGTGTGTGAGCACAGCAACCACATAACTACCATTACTTTTAATATTTACAATAACTCTGCATTTCACTACACCACTAACTTCCATATCAGTGGCATTCAGAATTTGGAAGTTTATGTTTTAGATAATGAAAAAAAAAACAAAGTTTTTATGAAAGGAAGATTTAAATGAATTTTGTTTTTTTGTTCCACATAATTCCACAACTTGAGGGAGTTTCAGCCGTCAGAATAATCATTAAGGTTTTCTAATATATATTAAAAATATTAAAAAATATTATTATGGGTCGGTTGTAACCACACAAAGTGAATTTCATCTTGAGGTCGATTGACAACATGGCTTCAGTGAACAAGTAATTTGACGCAAGCTTGAGCGTGACTACATTCTTTTGTCAAAGAAATATCAACGAATTGTGCATTGGAAGAGCCTTTATCTCTGTCAGTTTGTGCTGAAGCAAGAATTGAAGCCGGACGATCGTAAAGAAAGTAATGAGTTCGTTAATTGGGCGCTGGAAATGTTGACCAGAGATACAGAATGTAACCAAAAATTCACCTCCTCGGAACAGACACATTTTTGGTACAGCGCCTATAGAAACAAGCAAAGCTTCCATTACTGGTGTGAACACAATCGACAAGTATTCGATCAAAAGAATGCAGTTCGCAAAAATCGGTTATTTGATGCGGTTTATAACATAGAGAGATACCGCTAGCGAAATGAGCTTTCGATTTAAAGCGTTGTTAAGCAACTTTCCTTTGCCAAAGCTCGACGAAAGCGAGATATCCGAGCTGTGCCTCTGCTGCTGTTGTTGTTGTAGGGCATACGAGGAATTCTGCTGAATGACAGTCCGGGTCGTTCCGGTAACGTAGAATCGACTATAGTGGAAGCGCTCTGAATGTGGCTCTAAAGCAAAACGGTGCTGCATGACATATAAGCGACGCAAGCGAAGCGAAGCGCTGTGGAGAAATTAGAAGACTAGTTCATCTCATAACGAGCGTTCACCAGCCACCAGACTTGACACTCCTAAATTACTTTCTCAAGTATTAAGTCTACGCTACCAAGCCCACCCCTTTGGGCGATCTCGAGACTTATATTCGATGGGCTATTGCCGAAATAGCTCCGCATATCTTGGGCCGAGTCATCAGAAATCGGACCCACCGCTTGAAGCACTGGCAGAGAAGAGGTGGTCATTTGAATGATGTGCCTTCTGTAATGTATGTGTGGTCGTATCTTAAAGTAGCTTAAGTGAATTTTGATCGAAATTAAATTAAGTTTTTGAACATAAATTTCTTCGTATAAATTTCTTATTTTCTGCTCATTATCGTTATTCCTAATTTAAATTTATATAAAAAAAAAGAGGTTGTCTGTAAAGTCGGTTTACTGACGATAGTTTAACGTGATAACGTCATAAGAAAATACTGATTGAATGGTTGCATTTTCAAAAGAAAATTTTAATTTTATTTGTTTGATAGATATTTTGTATGGATATAGAGAATGAGTTAACATTAACATAACATAACATAACATAACATAACATAACATAACATAACATAACATAACATAACATAACATAACATAACATAACATAACATAACATACATTAACATAACATAACATAACATAACATAACATAACAAAACATAACATAACATAACATAACATAACATAACATAACATAACATAACATAACACAACATAACATAACATAACATAACATAACATAACATAACATAACATAACATAACATAACATAACATAACATAACATAACATAACATAACATAACATAACATAACATAACATAACATAACATAACATAACATAACATAACATAACATAACATAACATAACATAACATAACATAACATAACATAACATAACATAACATAACATAACATAACATAACATAACATAACATAACATAACATAACATAACATAACATAACATAACATAACATAACATAACATAACATAACATAACATAACATAACATAACATAACATAACATAACATAACATAACATAACATAACATAACATAACATAACATAACATAACATAACATAACATAACATAACATAACATAACATAACATAACATAACATAACATAACATAACATAACATAACATAACATAACATAACATAACATAACATAACATAACATAACATAACATAACATAACATAACATAACATTACATAACATAACAAATTACCCCGTATTAAAGCACTTATCAACAGCTTTCATTTGATACCCATATTGTACATACACAACCAAAGGTTTCCCGGGTCCACGTTTTGACCTATATCTCGAGACCCCAGTCACGGAGCGGCATGAAAAATACTCTGTACTAAAGCATTCACCAACAGCTTTCATTTGATACCCATATTGTACATACGCGTCCGAAGGTTACCCGGGTCCACGTTTTCACCTATATCTTGAGACCCTATCTACCAATAGGTATTCAAACTATACGGAAATCATCTTCAATACCTACTTAACAATGTGTGTAAGTTTGGTTTAATTCGGTTCAAAGACACGGCGGGTCCACGTTTTGGCATATATTTCGAGACCCTAGTCATCAATAGGTATGAAAACTACCCCGTATTAAAGCACTTATCAACAGCTTTCATTTGATACCCATATTGTACATACACAACCAAAAGTTACCCGGGTCCACGTTTTGGCCTATATCTCGAGACCCCAGTCACGGAGCGGCATGAAAAATACTCTGTACTAAAGCATTCACCAACAGCTTTCATTTGATACCCATATTGTACATACACGTCCGAAGGTTACCCGGGTCCACGTTTTCACCTATATCTTGAGACTCTATCTACCAATAGGTATTCAAACTATACGGAAATCATCTTCAATACCTACTTAACAATGTGTGTAAGTTTGGTTTAATTTGGTTCAAAGACACGGCGAGTCCACGTTTTGGCATATATTTCGAGACCCTAGTCATCAATAGGTATGAAAACTACCCCGTATTAAAGCACTTATCAACAGCTTTCATTTGATACCCATATTGTACATACACAACCAAAGGTTACCCGGGTCCACGTTTTGACCTATATCTCGAGACCCCAGCCACGGAGCGGCATGAAAAATACTCTGTACTAAAGCATTCACCAACAGCTTCAATTTGATATCCATATTGTACAAACACATTCCAGGGTCCACGTTTTGGTCTCTATCTCGAGACCCTAGTCACGGAGCAGCATGAAACATACTCTGGACTAAAGCATTCACCAACAGCTTCCATTTGATACCCATATTGTACATACACATCCGAAGGTTACCCGGGTCCACGTTTTGACCTATATCTCGAGCCCTATTTCCAAAATAAAATATAATCCTTGTTACTCGTGATGTAGCTTTCGAATGGTGAAAGAATTTTTAAAATCGGTCCAGTAGTTTTTGAGCCTATTCATTACAACCAAACAAACAAAGTTTTCCTCTTTATAATATTAATATAGTATAGATATGGTAAATATTACCATACATTTTTTCCTTCAGATATAATAACAAAATAACATTAAAACAACAGGTATTATTAACAAACTTGGTTTTATTTGAAATTCTTCAAGTAAATCAAAATAATAATAATCAATAAGAAGGCATATGCCAATACAAATACGTAAATTTATATATGTACATATGCGCATATACATACATACATATATACGCTCACTTAAGTAGGGGAGAGCAAGATGTCGAACGTTGCCGTTCGTTTGCTTTGTTTGCTTTGTCGTTCCTTCCGCTCTTTCGCTTGCAGTTCATTCAATGCAATGAGCAAGGTAACTACATATGAGCAAGGTAACACTAATATGAGCAAGGTAACTACATATGAACAGTAATGAGCAAGGTAACACTAATATGAGCAAGGTAACTACATATGAACAGTAATGAGCAAGGTAACACTAATATGAGCAAGGTAACTACATATGAACAGTAATGAGCAAGGTAACGACACATTTTTTCGTGCGTGCAGCCTGTTAAATCGAATTATAAGACGTTATCACGTCAATAAGTATTAAGATTGCTTACTTAAACAAGTTTGCATAAGAATTAAACTCTCATTTCGACTTAAGCTACTCTGTCAGAGTGGCGTGCAAGTGGTTTTAAAATAAAGTCGGCATCAATTTGATATTTCTCTCTGTCTTGCCGAGGACGACCGCTATTCGATAAATATGTTTCTATTACTTGATGTGCATGTTCACATTCGACCTGTGCATAACTGAATGATAATCACGCACCAAACCAATCGGCTACGACAGCCGCACCGCACTAACCACTCAATACGTAAGAAAATAATAGTGGCTGTTCGGGACGGAAATGTCTTTTGTTTCGTGCTGAGTTTTAACATTTTTTATTTCAGTTTTTACTTACTGTGAAAAATTCAATTTTTAATAATCGACTGAATTTTTCTACTCTACTAATTCTACGTTTCCATCTGTTTTTCAGTCATTGTGACATACCACAATAAAGCTTGATAAAAAACCATTATGAGAAAATAGTTATAAAAGTTATGCTATCGCAATAAATAATAAAATGTGCTGACCAAATGGAAAGCAAAAATATTCTCTAAACAACTCTGTCTGCAGTAAATACCAGCTGCACCAAAGCAGCAACTACACTCCATTTGGTTGCTGGCTCTTGCCTGCTGCTTGGCGCGTACGTTCACGTAAGAAATTATGAAAAAAGTAAAAAATAAAAACTAAAAACGTTATAATATTTAGTGCGTGCCACAAATTCTAACTGCCAAATAATGGAATTTGTTCCCATCCACCGCTCGAAGACGCATTAAGAATATTTTCTATAGTGCAGCGCATAGTGGGCCATTGTTGCAGCACTCAAGTAAGAAAAATGGTGCTGGTGGAAGATTAAGCAAATGGAAGTGTTAAAATCACGCACACTCACTTATATTTTATTGGCTAGCGATACGAACCTTTTCTAGTATCTTTTTAATAGACTGGTCGACCACTCAAGTAAACAAAGCTTTTCCATGTCATTTACATTCATTATTGAGCATGACCAGAAACTTTGTCCTCTTTTTGTAGACGGTTTACAGCGACAAAGTATATTCCATGTAATTATTTAAGGCCAAAATTATTTGTTAGCCACTCGCTGGTGTTACTTCGTCTTTTTACCAGAAAGTCCACTTCAAAGCAAAAGCAAATGGATTTACTACATCTAACTTTTAACGCAAAATTCCTGAATTTGGTAATGCGGCGGGCTTTCAACTCTTCCAATATTCCAACAATTCCAATAGAAGCATTAACAATATTTAATTGGCGCGTACACCCTTTTGGGGTGTTTGACCCTCCTCCTCCTATTTGTGGCTTGCGTCTTGATATTGTTACTCAAATAGAAAGGGTTGGTGTCGAAATTCTGTATGTACAAAATTCTAAAAACAAAATTCAGCTTTTTAAAATTCTGCTTTTTAAAATTCTGCTTTTTTAAAATTCTGCTTTTTTAAAATTCTGCTTTCTAAAATTCTTTATTACAAAATTCTGTATTACAAAATTCTGTATTACAAAATTCTGTATTAAAATAATAATGTTAACAATGTTAAAGAGGTAATGTAATTATTTTGAAAAAGTGCGCAGAACATTGTGGGATATTCATTGTCAAATTTAGGTATGGTTATTTGTTAGTAAAACTTTTTACACAATTTGAGTATATGCGCCCCATTGTTTTTAACATATTCGTACGTACCTATGTACATACCTACGTTAATTATAGTTGACAACATTTATACATTGGTATGTACATAGGTATGTTTGCAATCAAATATTACCTTGAGATGAGAACTTCTATCACAAATGAGGAATTACAATTTCACCACACCTGTCTACAACGGTTCTTATATTGTTTGTTTACCTTCTGTTAAGTGCTGACTTTTTGTGAAAGAGCGTGGTTTAATGTTATATTGATAAAAATGTCCGAAATAAGAATTTTGAAAACAAATAAAAATAAGGAAATGTTGGGTGTTGATGGGTATTTCTATTATTTAGAAAGAATAACAAAACAAAGGACATATAATTGGTCGTGTTCCAAGAGAATAGCGTGTCACTGTAAATCTCGATTGGTGACTGAATTAAAAGACGGTATCCATTGTGTGATTAAAAGGTCCGGTGTACATACCCATAGCCCTGAGGCAGTGGAAGGTTTTGTTCGCGATGCTAATATAAAGCTTAAAGAGTTATCTAAAAAAACATGCTTGCCGGCTAGCCAGATAATTCGAGAAACCATTGTGCTAACTCCGAGCGATAGCCGTGATGCTTTACCTTCTAAAATGGCCCAAAAAAGTAAAATAATGCGGACTAGAAAAAAGAAATGGAACATGAAAGAACCAAAAACTGTAGATGATATTGATATGCCACTTAATTTATATGTCCTTGAAGGCGAGCTTTTTGTCTTAGCAGAAAAGTGGGTCGATGATGCATCGCAAACAGAAACGTTTCCTAGAACACAAAACAATATTGAAGCGTGGCATCGGCGGCTGAAAGTTATTGTTGGAAGAAGAAATTCGCAATTTTACCATCTTGTGCTAAGTTTGCAAAAGGAACTTATTTTAGCGAAAACTCAAATATGTATCAAGAAAAGAAAATGGAGAAAGAGTTAGAAGAAAAAGGAAAATAATTAAAAAAAACAAACAGCTGCGAAGAATTATTAAGAAAAGAAATGAATTAAGTCACACTACATATTTAAAAAGAATTGCAAAAAATATTGTAATTGGCTAAACTAAAATATTGTTATCGCTTAAACATATATGTATATTTATGGAATAAATGTTTATTTTGGTACTTCTTGTATGACGAAAATCACAAAACTTGAATAAAGCAGAATTTTTCGCATTAAACATGCAGAATTTTGAAAAAGCAGAATTTTAGAAAGCAGAATTTTAAAAAGCAGAATTTTAAAAAAGCAGAATTTTAAAAAGCAGAATTTTTTTGCAATTTACAGAATTTTGTCACCCAGAATTTTGTAATACAGAATAATGAACGCTCCCAAATAGAAACCTACAGTTTTAAGCCGACTCCTCATGGCAGATATTTTTTATGAGGAGCTTTTCATGGCAGAAATACACTCGGAAGTTTGCCATTGCATGCCGAGGGGCGACCGCTACTAGAAAAATGTTTTTCTTAATTTTGGTGTTTCACCGAAACTCGAACCTACGTTCTTTTTGTGAATTCCGAATGGTAGTCACGCACCAACGCATTTGGCTGCGACGGCCGTTCTGGCCGTTCTTGCTTCGGCAGAACATATACTAAAATTGGAACGATACAGAGGAGATTAGCATGGCCTGCGCTTGGCCAGCTGATAAGTAATTCAGTGATACAACATGCATACATACATACATAAATATTTTAGAAATGTTCTAAGATTACTTTTAGACCTAAGACTACTACGAACCTACAGATGTCGAACAAAGGCCAACCCTCCATCTTAGAAAAACTGAAGTGGAACATAGGAGTTGGGACAATCTCACAATGAAGATCGACAACTATTGTATTACCAGGAATCATATCGTTATAACATTCTAAGCAATAGTCAAATCCCAACCTTCATAAACAGATCAGAAGTGTATCTTAGAAATTAATTCACATATTGTTTTCACAATGACTCCCAGGGAAGCCTACATATTTGCATGACACTGAAGCATTTAGAAGCAATCTACCGAACTAATTTGGCACTACAGATGACACGCATTACGGATCTACTTCCTTCAAAACTCGTCTCTCTTGTAGACAGCCAGTTCTTAGATAACGACCAACACCAAATATGCAAAAGGATGATAAAGATATCTACCACATTTAGACACCACAGTGCAATTACATATAGTGGGACATTGTGGTGTCTTTTTGAAAGATAAGGAAGCGGCCGTGTATGCACAAATAAGGTTTGAGAATCAAGCTCCACTGAGTTTTCTATTCTTGCTAGTTGAGGAGAAGGCTAGAGTGAAACTACTAACAGTAGTTGGACCAATTGAGACACCTGTAGAGTATTTCATTTCCTTTCATCATTACTCACAGTTACAGTTTCGGCAGTCTCACTGGATGTACCAAATTCGCTAAAGGTTCGAAAAGTTTAAAGTACATTGGGTTGGGTATCCGGTTTGATAAATATTTGGTTAAATATTTCTTGAACACCACTTCTTCTATCTTCTGTTCTGTTAAGTTCTATTAAGTGAAGTCTTGTTGAGTGTAGTCCAATGTGGTAATAGCCTTGACTTAAAAATCGTGATTCTGGTATTATCAGCGCCTCTGAGGATATGCGATAAGTGGCAAGAAATACGAGTCGAGTGAGATTAAAGTTATTATTCCGAAATCCAACGCCTCCATTGTAAAATTAAAATTCTACCTCTACCAAGGGCGTTTGATGCTTAACGCAGAAATCGTACTTACTGTCACCTTTCAGCGTGCTTTTGTATGGTTATTTGCTTTCAACCACCGCAGTCAAGTGGATTTGTGCGGACTGAATGGACCACACGATAGAAGAGATTTTTTCTAAAAGCTGCCGCCACAAGAATGCCTCCGAGTGTATTTTTACAATGAAAAAGTTTCCTTTAAAAACCATCTGCCATTTCGAGGTGGTATAAATCTATGAGTCCTTTCATTTTCATATAAGGAAGCTTCTCGTTCAAATACTCAACAAAAGCTGAACTCATAGAGCTGATTTACCTATTTATATATAAGTATATAAGAAGCGTCCAGCTGAAGTCCGCGAGCAAGTGGTATTTTTTAATTATTTTTGTGTGAGGTAAACAATACGATTTTAAACCGAAGCCAAGTGAAGTAAGATTTCTGTGCTTATAATCCTCCAATCGGTTTAAGGTTCAGCCTCTATTTTACTACCAAGTTCCCAGAATTATGGCGTGTAGCTCATCATCTTTGAAATTCTAATCATAACTACTGCATGACACCTACGAGTATATAAAAAAGGTCTACAAACAGATGGATTATTTGCAACTAAGAAATTCGTCAGTTGCAGTGCCTCACTGTCTTGCGTCATTTTTATACTATCTTTTTATCTTATCGACACTTTTAACAAGTTGCTGGGAATGTGAAAAAGATTTAGTTATAGAATCCAAAATTTGGATAGGTCCTAGAATTAAACTGTGGATAAAGTTAAAAAATTGTTCTTGACGGCCAAGCAACATACTATTATAAAATAAACCAAACTTCGAGGCTTTTAGAAGATTTTTGCCTAGGCACAAATTGATGCCTTAAAACACAACATAGTTAGAGTAATTAATTACTTAGTTGTACCGAGCTATTGACTTTCGCCGCTTTACCAAAGTAATATTTTTCGATTATTGAATTTTGCAAAAACCTACAACCTTATCAGCTGGCTGATAGTGAATGCCATTTTCAAAAAAATTTCATTCTTATGGCATGTAAATTTTTTTAAGGTCAACATTAGTAACGCTGTTCTATATATATTATATATTTATTTATTTATTTATTTATTATTAAAGTCAAATATACAACCATGGGTTATTTTTACAATTACTATTTTAAGAATAGTTTACATAAACTGATTAACAGTAAAATCAAAATTAAAATTAAAATTACAACTAGTGGCAAAGAAGTTGAAGTTGGAGAAGGTATTGACTAAATAAAAGTAAGGTAGAAATAGTAGTAGTAGGAGTAGGGATTAATTGGAATAGGTATAAATAATGAGGAACCATTTATGTCCATTCAGCAATTTTCGGCAAGGTAGCGGATCAATTTATTTTTGAAGCACGAGCTTTCTTTTATGCGTTTAATTTTGTAAGGTAAGATATTCCAAAGATGGACAGAGAACACAAAGTATTGACGTTCAGTCACCAAACCGCTAAGAGTGGTTAAATTTCAAGGACCGATGTTGAATGTGAACCACACCTAAACGTCAAGTTTTTTCTGCATTTGATTTAACATTTTTCAATTTCAGACTAATTCAATTTGAGCCATTGAAAGACATACAATCGAGCAACGCGTTAAAGTTATTCAGGCTTATTATGAAAACGGGCGTTCGAAGAAAATCATCTTCAGTGATGAGGCACATTTTCACTTCAGTGGATTCGTCAATAAGCAGAATTGCCGCATTTGAGCGAATGATAATCCAAGAGTGATTGCCGAAGAACCAATGCACTCACAAAGAGTGACTGGTTGGTGCGGTTTATGGGCCGGCGACATTATTGGGCCGTATTTTTTCCAAAATGAGGCCGGTCAGGCAGTTACTATGAATAGTGTTCGCTGTCGTGAGATGATAACGAACTTTTTATGGCCCGAATTGGAAGATATGGATGTGGACGATATGTGGTTTCAACAGTACGGTGCCACTTGTCACACAGCTAACTAAACAATGGCTCTTTTGCGCGAAAAATTTGATGACCGAATAATCTCACGTCGCGGCGATGTCAATTAGCCGCCAAGATCATGTGATTTGGACTTCTTTCTCTGGGGTTATTTGATAAACGTCAATAAGCCAGGAACAATTCAAGAGCGAAGGATCAGATAATTCGGCACATTAATGGCATAGAACCTCAATTATGCCTCAGCGTCATCGAAAATTCGGACCATTGGATGGAGGTGTGCCGTCGAAGCCGCGGCGGCCATTTATCCCATATTTTGTTCCATACGTAATTGAGCTATACGTAATTGAGCTATACCAATTATCATAATAAAGAGAAATGACAATAATTTCCTAAAAAGAATTGTATTTTATTCAAAATCAACACCGGCCCTTGAAACTTAACCACCATATATATTTCTATATATAATTAGCCCTTTTTGGGTGTGTGGCCGAACTCCTCTTCCTATTTGTGATGTGTGCCTTGACCTTGTTCTACAAATGGAGGGACCTACAGTTTGAAGCCGCCTCCGAACGGCGGATGATTTCTTTATGAGGAGTTTTTTTATGCCACGTGGAGCTTTGCCATTGCCTGACGAAGGGCGACTGCTATTGGAACAAATTTTTTTCTGTCATTTAGTGTTTCGTGCGCGGAGATTTGAACCAGGCTCTTCCGAATCGTAGTCACGCACCAATAATTCAGCTACTGCGACCGTATGTAGCGTTGACCTACATTTTCTGTTTGTAGTGTCCAGAAGTACCATTAATTTCAACCCGTGGAAACATTAGCTTTTACATCGAAAACTTGTCTCATATCAATGCACAACAACAAAAAAAAGAGTGAATTTTAAGAATCTGCGTTATCGATGCTTCTGTAAATGTTCCCAACCCCATTTATCCACACGATTGCAATTTTACCTCATACTTATTATTTATATCCCACAGTGCAATGCTACACATCGCAGCTTTGTCCGCCGTTGGTCAACCTTTTCACCCACACAACTTTTTAACGGATCGGCTTTTGTGTACTCTAAACTATCAATGACCCCTAGTTGGCAACAGTTGACCGCGACTGCGACTGAGTATAATAATGATTGCGGCGACCGGGTGTAGCACTCGCTAAAATATCTAAATAACAATTCCACTTCATTTCATATTTTAAATGAGTTTTGTGGATCTTTATTGTTTTTCCGCTTGTACTGTAGTGTTTTGTTAGCAAACAATTCGCTGGCAAGTTATTTCAGCAAATATTTTATGAATTGCAATTGCTTAAGCTGCGCTTGTTGCTGTTGCCAATGTTGTTGTATGCAATTCATATTTATTTCAATTTTGTTTTGACATTATTTGCACATTTTATTACTCGAGTCGCGTGCGCTCTAACGAACCGCCACGGGGACAGACAGACAACTGGGCCCAACAAGTGTGTATTGTCATAAAAATTGTTTGAAGATTTATTTTTTTTTAACCTTTGTTGAATGCCTTTTTTTAATTTTTCCATTTTTTTGCCGTTATGCTCCATTATTTATTTATTTTCTTCATAGTTTTCTCCTTTTTTTGGGATTTTATTGTTTTTTTTTGTTTTTTTTTGGTGTTTTCCAGTTATTTTGTTTCATATTTTTTCCATTTTACTGGCAGCCTTGGGCATCAGTTGACAGCAAATTCAGTCTATTGTTGCGGTGGTGCAGTAAAGTTGGTAATTTATTTTTAATGCGAAAATAATTTGGAAAACTTACGCATCGGTAGGAGAATTTGCGCTGCAGTAGAACTAAAATTTGAGTTTGTTTTTTTGTGCTGCTTGGGTTTTTGTTAGAAATATGTGCCAGATTTGCATGAATGTTTTTTAATATTTTTTTTTTGCATAGGGATATGTTAGTTATATTGGAAATTTGGATTTAAGTGCGCTTTATAGCTCTAAAATCTCACAAGCTGAATTTCGTCAATTTTTTTCAACGTGGAATTAGATCAATTATTTGAAATTAAATTAGAAGTATTAAGGAAATTATTATTTTTTGTATTATTATTTTTTAAACAAATTTGTTTTCTTAATTAGCTATTAGTTAGCTTAGCCTTTCAAGAGAGGATATCCCGAAGATCGTGGCTTGTGTAACCGGTCATTGGCTATTTGGCAGATATTCCTTGAGGCTAGGAGTTTTCTCCCATGTAGAAGTTGTAGAGATGAAGAAGAGGAAAAAACAGTTATGCACTATATTTGCAATTATCAAGCCTTAGCTAAAATCAGACATGTTTTCTAGGAAAATATTTTTTTCAGTTCTCTTACGGAACTGTCTGGTGTGGAGATGGAACTAATCCTGCGCTTCATAAGAGCCGCAAACTGGTTCCGCACAGAAAAATAAATGAGATTCCCGTGTCACAGAGTGGTATCACAACGGACCCCTAAGTTCTAACTGAGTTGCTCGTATAGATCGACTACCACCATAACCAACCTAATTAGCTATACTCTATCACGCCTCGCTGCAGCTCAGTTCTTTTATTTTGTTGTTTAACTATTTTTGGTATTTTTATTAGAACACATCATCGACCCATCACAGTAACAGGTACAGTTATATTTCTCGTGCTTTATTAAACAAATCCAAAAATTAATTACTAACTTATTTACTAACTTAATTACACTTTACTCGAAATTCTTCTGCCTTAAAGCACTCCTTAATGCCTTTCGTTTAACGTTGAATGAACTATGACAGTGTCTTACTTATTCAATTGTGTTTTAGATAAGTGGCAATTCTATTCAAACCGGGTCTGTATTAAGACTTTTTCAAACGGTTTTCGTTTAATAATACTGATATATATCCCACTACCATACATAATTTACTTTAGATTTTTGTATTGGTGGCAAATATTTTTTAATAAGAATGGTCGTAAATATCTCCCTTTTTTAACGTACATTCTAATATTTTAAATAATTTATCACTCAAAGGGCGCTCAACTCTTGAAGTCTTGGGCTACAGGCTGTGGCTTCAAGTTGAACCCACGTAACACAGAATGCATGCTTTTTACCACTAGATGCAAGGTACACAATCTTACCCCACAACTTATTAATGGACAAACTGTCTTAATTTCTCCCAGCGCAAGGTACTTAGGAATAATCTTGGACTAGAAACTTAGCTGGAAACTGAACATTGAAGAACGGGTAAGAAAAGCAGAAATTGCTCTGAATACCTGTAAACGTATACTTGGAAGAAGATGGGGTATTCAACCTTAGTATACTTTATGGTTGTATAAGGTCCAAATAAAAAACTCCATGGGATGCTAAGAAGCCATCTCCGAGTAAAGTAAATATAAGAACTGCAAATGTGATTCACTTATATGTACGACGGCTTTTAAAGACCGTATTTTGGCCGAAGTGATTTCTTTCGTTGTACTCATACATACGTATACAAAAGTTGCACACCAACTCGCCAAACAAGTTAAGCTGAACAACTTAATGCCGGTATTACTCAATAGGCCAGTTAAACCTCCATCCCATGCGGATGCGTTACATGAAGTGGAGAAAGCAGCAGATGTATAATATAATATATTCATTAACCTCTGGAAGTAGTAGTCCTCGCAACGCTATTAGGTAGCTGGAAACTTTTCACGAGATCGGCGGACTAGTTTTACACTATGTAATACCAAAGTGTAGTTGGCACACGCCGTAGGCGAGTGAGTTTGTACATGAGTACCATTCAGTAGGCCCGGTCTTGAAGATCATTACCGGCGTGAACCAGCAAAGTATATAAGATTTATTTTTGGAAACAGCGTAAGATTTTCTCCATTAAGGAAAAGTTTAGTCAAATATCTGACAAAGGATGTAGGCACCAATTCGGTCACCGTAGCCGAATGGGTTAGTGCGTGACTACCATTCGGAATTCAGAGAGAACGTAGGTTCGAATCTCAGTGAAAGGCCAAAATGAAAAAAAAGTTTTTTCCTAAAGCGGGAGAGACTTGGTTAGACTTTGCCTAAATGAACACACAGAACTGCCAGAGAATACCACCTTTGTCTTAGGATATTTGTTGAGACAATTGCGCTCTTGCGTCCATAAAAGGTAGTTTCTGCAAAAGTTTTGCCAAAACTATAATAACTGATAACTGCTGGTATCCACCAATTATATTTTTGAATGTATTTATGTGAGCTTATATACGAGGGAGAGCCACTAATTTTCATAATTATGGGCAAACGAGGCAGTGACGCGAATGTACAGCTGCTGTAGACTAATCAACTATTTAACTTAAATTCTTTCGATTACTGAAACCACAACACATAACAGAAACCGGTCGGATGCCAAGGCGAAGACCTTTAAATAAAACCAAGGTCACGAATTGGAGCATGGAACATCTGAACATTCTCGGAACCATTGAGGTTGGCGCAAAAATGCATGGCGTTTACGCAATATAAGCTCTGCTTTCTGGGCCTCTGTGAAACTAGATGTTTAGACTCGAGCGAGTTTACTGCAGACGAAGAATTGAGTTTTTTGTATTCAAAAAAGCCTAGCCATCGGCCCAAAGCAAGCGGAGTTGGCTTCCTTCTTTCAAGACAAGAGCACAAGACGTCAAGACGTTAGTGGACTGGAAGCTTATTTCTGATCGAATTATCACGCCGAGATTTCGAGCTCTCGCTAGAAACATCACTTGCTTGCTCCAACTGAAAAATAAAATTACGCCGACCATGCCCCTATGCTCTAACTTGGAACTATAACTCTTACAACTGATGATGATGATATACGAGCTCTAAAAATGTATGCAAGAACTATTCAACCCATTGATAACCTGTAGGATTTAATCGACATTCTACGAGGGACTGTAAATGCTTCATCGCTACCAAAGGACTTTGGTGCCTTGGCAGAGGCAACGTATGTACTATACTGCATATGGTGCAACCTCCGACGATACCAACGATTCAAGCAGATGCTTCCTAAACAAACTTTCGTAATACGGCTTTCTCTATCGATTTCGCAGCAAAACGTTTCCCGAGCCTACTGCTAGATAAGCTCAATATGTTGCTTTTTCAATTTCAATAATTCGGCTAAGGTTGTGTAATATTGTAAAAGCTATGACATAATCACTTGGAAGTTAACCCCATTGCTTAGATAGGCAGGTAATTCATTACCCTTGAACTTCTCCAGAAACTCGAAACCACTTGGTCTGCTCTAAAGTTAACTGACACCAAGCGTATTTTATTGCAGATTTTCATAAATAAATATTATATGTATGTCTAGTAGCAAATGTTGGTATGTATAAACGTGTAAACGTTCGTATGCAAGCCTCTGCAAGTGAATAATATTCATTAGCCTGTCCGCAATGCATTACACTTGAACTAAATTAACTTAAGTATATGTAAGCACTCACGCTAATGTAAGAGTATGTGGTGAATGTGAGAGGGTCTACGTGTGAGTGTGTGCGTGTGTAAAATATGAAAAATCGTTTCTCGAAAAGCATACTTATGCTGCGTTCAGGCAGTGTTTTTTGTGTTATTTCTTCTACGCGTTTGTGAACCCTTTTTTCTAAACTAGCAATTTTCTGGAGCGCTTTTAGTTTTCATCGTTAAGGACTTTTGCAATTTTCAAGCACGTATTAAGTGTGTGAGTGTAGGCAAGCATTTATAGTATGTGCATACTTACACATATGCACTATGCACTATGTGTATGTGAGGATGTGCTACTTTTACTTTCACTTACATGTTGGCCTTTAACTTTGTGCTTGGCTTTATGTAACGTACTTGTGTTTTTCTATGCTGTTCTATTTTTTCTATCTATTCTGTTTTTGCTTGTATTTTTATTGAAGTATTTTTCAATTTTTCATGTAATATTTTTCCCTTTCTACAACGCCCGCTTCACACACCACACACACACTTTTGTGAAGTTCATAGCAAGCAACTTCAATTTAATAACACAAAATTTCGCTTTTACATACATAAAATACGAAGGGTGGGTTCAACAAGTTCATGAAAAAGAATATATATAGAAAACCCCATGCGGCAAAAAAAGTTTTCATTTTCATTAAAATCACATCTATAGGTATTTGTCATCTAATGTTGGTCAAATTTTTGGATGACCTCCTCTGAAAAAAATTAAAAACCAAATTCTTTTCGGTACTCAAAATATTCCTTTGCTCCATTGCCCCGACAGCCTCTTTATTTGGCAAATAACCCATATACCATTTTTTAACAGTTGCAAAGAAGCAATAATCGCAAGAGAATATAATGGACAAGCAAACAGAGGACCAGCATTCTTTTGACTCAAACCACCAGGTTTATAACCTTAGTTAACTACCCCACGTTATTTCTCAAGTCATCTCTTTCAGTTTTAAACTGTAGACACATGAAAAACCAAAGCTCCTTCAATAATGTAATTTTCACAGAAAGAGCAGTAAGGATCGACTTCATGTCCGAACTTACCTATGTACGTAAAATTTTAAACATCCATGTCCTGTCAATATTCAGGTAAGGTGGAAATCCACTTCCCTCTGTCATCTGTCTAGTCAACCTCGCTCAGAAGAAATTAGGCAATAAGTTCATCCTCCGTTCAGTGAATTGCCCCATCTACTCTGCCACTTCTGCCGACAATATTGCTTCGCTACTTGACGACTGGCCTTAGTTTTTGGGATTCAGTCATCTCCCTCGCCGTAATGTCAATTGCGCAAAACCCAGATATTGCAGTCGCTGCTTCCTCTGATGTGACGTGATGCATTCGTATTTCGTACATCGAATTTGCGGTTAATATTTTCGTATTCAAACATTCATACAAAAGGGAAATCATTAATCGAGGCGATAAGTCTGCAACCTTTTTCCTCTGACTCTGGGTTCTACGTTACCGACACGAGCCGGACAAAGACTGTGACTTCAGCAGCTGGAATGCTTTCTGCTGCTCCAGCAACAGTATAAGCTTCCAGCTTTTTCAAGTACACTCACCTCACCGACCATGCGATATCATACATCGTTTCTGGAGCGGTGACCTGAATCGGATGGCTTGAGCATTCAGAGCCGCTTGTACTGGTACGACGGCACCGAAATTAACTAAACCAGTGGTGAATTATAAAGGATCCTCATCAAATTAACATATTTCATTTGGTACCAATGCTAGCCATTCTAAGTATTAAAGACATCTACCTTCATTTCCATAACCCAATATTTCCGTCAGAAATTAGAGCCGACTTGAAATGTTTTTGGTATACAGGGCTGCCCATATTCGACGGACCCGATGGATTTCGATTACTTTTTGGACCCCTTCCAATCGATGAGGCTTGTCCGCAGGCAACAATCTTTTCGTCAATTGAATTGGTCGTTCTTGAACATTATTGCCATATTTGTTTCCCTTATCTTCTTCGTTAATCATTCCCACTCAGCAAAATTTCGCAAATGGAAATTTGACCCATTAATTTTTTGATTGCTAATTAACTTTGCTCATATACATACATCGATCCCCTTTTTGTATCCATTTTTTTTTTTGTTTTGGTTTTTTGAATGGTTCAATACTGCTGGTCGATATTTGATTTGTACGCACTTTTTCAATGTTCCTTATTATATAATATTATAGATCTTGACAGCGACTCGTCGAACAGCGCGAGGTTCATTTTCATAACCAAAGTTTTCAAAAAGAAAACCAGCAACATATTTCGCGTCTATTTTCCTATTATGTACATTAACCGAGCAATTCTTTATAAGTTCATTTAGGTCCACCACTAAGATTTCCCATCAAAGTGGCCACTTATTTCCATATATAAGATTGTCAAAAAAGTCTTGCGGTATTTCCTCAAGCTTGTCTTTGCAAGCGCGTAGTTCTAGTTGTATTCGTCGCATCGGTTCACGCTAGAGCTTTTTGGAAAGCTCTTTTCACGTGCTTAATTGTTGTTTGCTTTTAGTCGTTCGTGAGTTATAGCGTCGCAAACATGGAGCAAAATAAAGAGAAAATACGACATATTTTACAGTACTACTACGATAAAGGCAAAAATGCATCTCATGCTGCCAATAAAATTTGTGCAGTTTATGGACCCGATACAGTTCCCATTTCCACCGCACAACGATGGTTTCAACGTTTTCGTTCTGGTGCAGAGGTGATCGAAGATGCGCCACGGTTCGGAAGGCCTGTCGTCAAAAATTGCGATAAAATCGCTGAATTGATCGAAAGAAACCGGCATAGTAGCAGCCGTAGCATCGGCCAAGAGCTGGGCATGAGTCATCAAACCGTTATAAACCATTTGAAGAAGCTTGGATTCAAAAAGAAGCTCGATGTATAGGTGCCACACGACTTGACGCAAACAAACATTTTTACCCGTATGGATGCATGCGAATCGCTTCTGAATCGCAACAAAGTCGACCCGTTTTTGAAGCGGATGGTGACTGACGATGAAAAGTGGGTCACTTACGACAACGTGAAGCGCAAACGGTCGTGGTCGAAAAGCGGTGAAGCTGCCCAGACGGTGGCCAAGCCTGGATTGACGGCCAGGAAGGTTCTTCTGTGTGTTTGGTGGGACTGGCAGGGAATCATCCACTATGAGCTGCTCCCCTATGGCCAAACGCTCAATTCGGACCTGCACTGCCAACAACTGGACCGCTTGAATGCAGCACTCATGCAGAAGAGGCCATCTTTGATCAACAGAGGCCGAATTGTCCTCCATCAGGACAACGCCAGGCCACACACATCTTTGGTGACGCGCCAGAAGCTCCGGGAGCTCGGATGGGAGGTTATTTTGCATCCACCGTATAGTCCGGATCTCGCACCAAGTGATTACCACCTATTTCTGTCCATGGCGAACGAGCTTGGTAGTCGGAAGTTGTCCTCAAGAGAGTCCTGTGAAAATTGACTCTCCGAGTTTTTTGACAATAGGGAAGCGAGCTTCTATAAGAGGGGCATTATGAAGTTGGTATCTCGTTGGGAACTCGTTATCGAACAAAACGGCGCATATTTGACTTAAATCGCATTATTATAACCAATTTTATGAACAGTTGAAAATTCAATAAAAATACCGCAAGACTTTTTTGACAACCTTATATTTAAGATGACGATAACACAAAATATCGATAAAAGCTGAAAACCAAAGTTTTAAAGTGCTCCGAAAATAATTTTTTTCATAGGGTTGCCACCTAAATTTAAAAAAATAGTTTATTTATTTTATAACTTTCAATGTTAAAACACAATAATGTGCCGGAGCGACTTAAGCAATCAAGAAATGCTAGAAAAAACTTTAAGTGGACCACAATTTTCAATAGGATTGCATACAATTTTTTTTTTCAGTTTAAATAATATATTACCAATCTAAGGCTTGGAATGAAATTTATAATATCTATGATGTTTTAAAATTCTACTTTCTAACTTTATTTAGATAAATATTTTATGAAACTATTTCAAAATATTAAAAAAAAAACCGTTACATGCTTCTGTAAGTAGGTGCCCTTGTGAAATATTCAAACTTAACTTCTTAAATACCTAAACAGGAGGCCGGGTTGATTTATGGGGAGGCAAAAAAATCGCCCATTGCTTTGTGAAAATCGTATTCTAGGGATCAAAATAAGAAACTTTGCCGAAGGAACCATACCTCTAAAACGAATTCTGATGTTCCGCAATTTGGGTCGAACTTTTTAGTTTCTTCTCTATAACTCGCTTAAATTAATTTTTTCATTTACATATGTTATGACTAAATAAATTTCTTAAGAGAAAAAATTGATATTATTATAAATAAATAATAAATATTATTATAAATAAATAAAAATAAAGAAAAAACATAGCCATTTAGCTGATTTTTTCATGTAAAGGCCAAAAATGGTGATATTTTTAAATTGGGGGACATCAGAATTCGGTTTAGAGGTATGGTTCCTTCGGCAAAGTTTCTTATTTTGATCCCTAGAATACGATTTTCACAGAGCAATGAGCGATTTTTAAATCGACCCGCCCTACTAAACAGGTGTTACAGGTGAATGGATTGCGCTATAGAGAGATGATTAACGATTTTTTATCTCTCGAAGAGGTGATCACAATTAGCCGCCGAGATTTTGTGATTTAACACCCAACAGCCCAAGGTAGATTCAATATCTCAAAGATGGAATTCGTAGGCTATGGAGGATATAGGGCAGCCACTTTGCAATTCGGTTATGGAAAATTTCATGAAAAGGATATTGTCCTGTAAACGTGGTCGTGGTGGTCATTTACCTGATGTTATTATATTTTCCACTATTAAGGTCATATCTTACTCTTTATAATGAAATAAATATCCGATCATTTATATTAATAGCATTTTTCTTTGAATATCAAAATAACACCTCTGTTTGGAAAACCCTATAGTATGCATGTAAAATGGTAGGTATTTTAAAATGGTAAGTTTTAATTCAAAAACGGTGCATTAACTATCAGCCTAAAATGGGCAAATGGGGTTGGTGATGCGAATACATAGCCTATCCCTACCAAATGTCAGTCTTACCTTTACGTGAAACGGTTGAAACGATTGGGGCTCTATTGTACGATCATAGGGGGTATAACTTAAAATCTTGCGCAGAGGAAATGATGTAGTCACCATGTAACTGAACTCCTGTCAGGAGAATGCGTTGGGCCAATCACCAACAAATCTTAAAATATCCTGGTTACAGAAACTACTTGTGGCATTTGCTCCTCCTCGAATCATAGGAGATAATAATAATAATGATACAAGAGCGTCACTGAAGAGGGTTTATTTAAAAAACAAAGTTTTCAAATGCGCTATACTGATACCAGATGCAATGTGTAGTGGAATAAAAGATATTCCAGTTTGAAGTTATCTCCCCACAATTTTTGATCAAACTTTTTAGATTATCCACTACATTCGTATATTTCTTACTTACCTACTAAAAAGTATATTATTACGTGCATAAACATTTCACGCCCTATGCTCCAGTTAGGAATTAAAGGAACCTACGAGTATATATAAATATTTACGTACATACATACACATACATACGTGCAGTAAATAGGTAGATTCAAACATGTGACAGTATAAGTATTTCGCTCTTAGTTTGAAAATAGAGCAACAGCGAAAATTGATGTGGTCACCAGCAGACATGTACGCGATAAGGACATCCTTATACATACATACATGTAAAACCACTTACGTTCTTTCTTTCTATTACACTACGTTTCATTTATATATGGGCTCTTGGTACATAAGTATGCAAGACTTACATGCCACTGATAGCCAACATTTTACTACATATGCGAAGCATGCGTACACACACACTTATATGCGCATGGCAACATCGGCTGGTGTTTGTCACATTTAATGGAGGGTCATCAATCCTTGGCAACAATGCGACAAAGGCTATGCGGCACTTGTACGCTTACATGCCAAGTAAGAACATGAATGCTTACAAACCTGCACTGATAATAGCGTTTAAAAAGGGTGTTGACAAATATTGTGCCTATTAGGGATACAATTTTTCTTACTTGATATTCCAAATATGCGATTCCAGCTCAGTTTGAAAAAATGCCAAAAATGTTTCCTTTTCGAACGAGTGGATATCCATTGGAGAACTCAACGAAGCCATGCCTTTGCTCGTACTTTAACTAGCTGCTGACGCGGACGTTGCCTATTTTGTTAAGAACTACGTATATTTTTATAATTAGTATGCTTTGAATATAATCTCATATTGCGCACTGTGCCATGGCTTGCTTTTTTTGCGCTTGGTGCGAAGTACGCTGGGAACCTCTTCTTGCGAAAATACCAGAAGGCCAACACAATATTATTATCATCAAGGGCGTCCCGCAGTCGGTTATCGAGAATATCTTACTACCTAATTTGCTCTTCATCACTCAGTCTGAAGTTATAAAAGGTATGAATTTTAAACAGCGAGATTGGCGATATAAAAAACTTCATTTTGATTTCATTCACATCCCTCGTTATCATTTTCAACATAAACCTCACCTAAATCCCTAAAATGCTCCATGTGAATTTTTCCCTGTTCGAATCATTATTGGAAGTCTTTGTCTGTCAGCTCACTTACGAAGCGCACCACTTTTTCTTTTACAGACACAACCACCTAAAATCTATCAATTTTAGTGCAGTTGTCACTCTGGATGTTTTCTTAGCTGCATACGAACTATTAATATCGATAACTATGGTTTGATAGCTAAGAACGGCAAACTGTGTTAAAATTTATGTTCAGCAAGGTTTGGCAAAACCATAATGAATCGTTTAACGCCAGAACAACGCTTCCTGTGAAAATCTTTCTTTTGAAAATTTTCTTTGAAAAAAAAAAACAAATCTGTTTAAAAAATTTATAGAACACTGAAGGCATTATCCTTTCTTTTTTTTTTTTTTTGAGGTAAGGCAGGAGCAGCCATTACTGTGAACGGCGAGCACTAACGAACCACGATGACTGAATTTCTGTTTCCAAAAATTAATCAGCTAAACATCGACGACATTTGGTTCCAATAAGATGGCGCAACTTGCCGTACAGCGCGCTTAGCAGTCGATTTATTGTAATATTCAAGCCACCATTGACGGCCAGATTTATTGGAAATAGTAGTCAAAAATTAAACTGATCGAATTGACCTTCTAACTCCGATTCGCGATGAAATTATCATATTCAATATAAAAATGTCATGGCATCATCTACCAGATCATATAAGTAATAAACAAATTCATTCCTATAATATTTCTTTCTTGTATTACATTACCAATTTAAGTTCTTAATATCCTAAAGAATATACGATATGTAAGAGACATATAAGGTTAATGCTCTTATACCGGAATAATATACCCGGTTAGACAGCTCTAAACAAATAAAATCGTGGCGGTGAATCTATATTTCAATCTTACACAACTCATATCGTTTCTTCCTCACTCTTTCAGCGAGTTTAGCCTAAATTAGCTTGTGGAAAAGGAAATCCATTATTTGAGAGTAAAATTGTTGTGCAAATGGTTTAAAATTGTTGTATGGTCGATCTTTAGCTGCTGGATGATGCTATGACTAATAATATAATATTTCGGTCAATTTTGATTATTTTTTTGACATTTTCGACATTATCGAAATTTTTTTAATATTAGAAATGCCTGAACGGGGTCGACTACACCAAAATTGCACATAATTAACTATTACAGTATCAGCACCATAAACAGCATTCACAATTTCAGCGGCCTGGCTTGCATATTCGCTAATATCAAATAAAAACTGTTAAATGTACCGAAGTGACTTCCATTGTTCACACCCTGTAACTCACAACTGAATGGAACAAACAAAAAGCCCTTTACAAGATATCGATCACTGCAACCATCTACCGAGAAAATAGTGGACTTATTTTCGCCAAACTAATAGAATGACCTCAAACATTTATTATAATGCTCTCTATTCGTGTGTGATATATTTTAGACTTTGGAAACTGAGTGAAACCATTACGCAGATCACTTACCTTCAACATAGGTACTTAAGGCTTTTGAGTCGAGCTTTGAACAAAAAAATGCGAGCTTACATGTCTCACTCTCTAGATATTCCTTTTTCCAACTACCATTAGTTTTGATGGGTGGCTCCTGTTTTGAGTAGGTGTTGCCTTAGTATTTTCACTTTTATGAAGAAATCAAAAAATGGATCGATTCATGGATCGCCTGAAAAGGCAAGAAGTTCTTCTGGAATGGAATTGTGCGCAACGCGAAAGATGAGAAGAGGTGGCAATGATGGGTTGTGCTTTATAATTTAAAAATGTAATTACTTTTTATAAATACCCTCAGAATTTTCAGAAAAAATGCCAAAAGCCGAGTTCTGCACTTAATACAATTTTGAGCTTATTTTTTAATCTTTCTGCTTATTCTCTTTTATTGCTTAGTGTTTCATAAAAACGTCTGTGCATTGAATTTATCAATAAGAAAATCACTCATTTACTGCAATAGTGTAATGTAGTACTCATTTTAGAAAAAGAAATTTTATGAAAGTATGCAGAAATGATCACAAGCTCTTCTTTTATGCCGTGTAAAAATGTCAAAGCGAGATCTATTAATCGAGTATCCTAAGAGGGAATTAAGCCTTTACTTTTTCTTAAGGAGTAAATTGAACTATGAAAACCGTTTATACATATATTCCGCCGATATATTCCATCAACAACTGGACTTTATTGAACTTTTTTTAAGATTAAAAAGTTAGCACTGAAATTCAGACCTTTTAGGTACTTTACACTCTTATTAATACTTAAAAATTTCAGACAAAATTTGTGTGCTAACAAAAAAGTTGCAGTTATTCAATAAATGACGCTGAAGATGACATCTGAAAAAAATGTGCCCGAGCGGCGGGTACGAATTTGTTCTTTCGCTAATCTAATATAGAAAATAAGAATCGAGATAATTAATAATTTATAAGTTGGTATTACCTGAAGTAAAAAAAACAGAGTTGTCAGCATCAGCAACGACGCGCTGTGGAGATCAACGAATGAGTAGCTCAACCAACGACAAATCAAATGCAGAAAGTGGCGATGGATAGGTTACACGCTTAGTAAAACACCAGATAGCACCACGAGAATGGCACTGAACTGCTAGGGAGCAGAAGTCGCGGTCAGCCAAATATCACTTGGCGAAGATCGATGTTGCGCGAACTAGCGAAAGCCGACATCACATGAGACCGCGCAAACGCAATAGCTCATAATCATGTACGATGGAAAAGTCTTATCGAGGCCCTATGCTGCAGAGCGAAGTGAAGAAGGATATAAAAGTCAAATATTTTTGGACAAAATTGTCCATTTTTGAATTTTAAATACCGACAAAAACAAACAAATAATCTGTTCATCAGTTTTTTTTTGACGTTATTAAAATAAAATTTTTTGGGAAAAAGGAAAAAGGGATTTAGGTTGGAGGATCACGACCAAACGGTGGCTAGTTACATTTCTACTATCCGCTTCAGGCTACTTATAAAATTCACCAGGTTTGTGATATTTAAACCTGCTATATTTTTAGTCCTATCCGTGCTGCACTAGCCCAGCGCTTGCTGAGTTGACGCGAGGCCCATCTTTCGAGAAGTGCATAACAGATTATCAAGTCGCGAGACGGTTTCATTGCGAAATGAAAAGATTGTCTAGCCAGCTCATAAGTCAGTTGATAGAGCAGTCATGCGTTCCCCGACTAATTTCGAGTACACAAACATTGAGCGCAGAGCCCTCATTGCCGCCTTCCTGTCGAAGTAGATAATCACATCCCTCACAGTGATTGCAGAGTTTCTTCTTTAAATGCGGCTACCTCAACTTTACAAACACCACAGTAGCTCGGTAGCCTGAATTTAAGCTTGGTAAGTAGTTCCACGCAGAGTACTCTCCCTCCTTATGTCCAGCTTCGACCAATCCGAAAATATGTTTGCCATACCTTGTCTTCAAAAAAAAAACAATTAACATTAAAAAAATTTGTCGAAACTATTCAATGATGCGATCGTTTTGTCGTCGGCTATAGTTGGTAGCGCAATGTACTACTGCAGGCAAAAAGTAAGGTGAATTTGGTTGTAAAATGAAAAATCTTTATTTATTCTTGTAAATCAATTTCATCCCCTTCAAAATAATTCCCTCTCGATAAAATACATTTACGCCAACGAATTTTCCAACCCCCGAAACATGCCAAATAGTCCTTTTCCGGTATAGCCATTAGCACCTTCTTCAATTCAGCTTTTATCTCCTCAATCGACTCGAAACGCGTTCCCCGGAGTGGTCTCTTGAGTTTTGGGAATAGCCAGAAGTCACACAGAGCCAAATCGGGCGAATACGGTGGTTGCGGAGCGATATGCGTGGAATTTTTGGCGAAATGGTCACGAAGAACGAGTGCAGTGTGAGACGGTACATTATCGTGATGCAAAAACCAAGAGTTGTTGGCCCATAATTCTGGTCTTTTTAGACGAATTGCTTCATGTAAACGACGCATAACGCTCAAATAATATTCCTTATTAACAGTTTGGCCAGGTGGAAAGAATACACCATACCACGAAAATCGAAAAAAACTGTCATCATGACCTATATTTTTGAACGACTTTGACCTGCTCTTTTTGGTCTGGCCTCGCCTTTAGCACGATATTCGCTTGATTGGTCGGTTGTTTCAGGGTCGTAAGTATAAATCCATGTCTCATTTCCCGTAATGATGCATTTGAGCTTGTCCTGATAGTCTGAAAGCATTGTTTCACACACATCAACGCGACGACTTTTTTCCAAGAAATTGAGAGTTTTCGGTACCAACCGAGATTTGACTTTTCGTAGGCCCAAATGGTCTTTCAAAATGGTTTTCACAGATCCTTCTGATATTCCGATCATATCAGTAAGGTCTTTAACAGTCAACCGACGATTTTTGAGCACTAACTCCTTCACTTTTTTGACGTGTGACTCCTCCGGAGCGCTCCAAGTCATCAACACATTCTCGACCCTCTTTGAAGTCTTTGTACCACTTATAAACATTTTTCTGCGACATGGTCGAATCACCAAATGCCTTCTGCAAAATGCTAAACGTTTCCGCAGCCGAAGTTTCATTCCGCAAACAAAATCTGATGTCACTTCTCTGCTCAATCAAATCAGACATTGTAAAAATCGAAAAATGCACTCTTGGTCGTTTGGTAAACACAAGCGTAAATATATTACTGATAATGACATTCTAATGAAAGTTGGCCCAGATGTTATTAACAGTGCTGCCAACTCATGAAAAAAATAACTAGAGCGAAATTTTAATCCCGCGAAGTTTGACAAATAAATTCACCCTACTTTTTGCCAACAGTAGTACAATAGTTTGCATTAACAGAAACCTCGAGCCTTAAAGCTCAAATAAATGAACCAGCAAGCGAGTTGGTTACCCGGACTTCAGCTAACACTCGGGCTCTTCTCACTATTCTCGACCGCACACTTTCTCTAAGCTCATCAAACTACGTCTCTAGGATTCCCCCTGTAACAAGCGTTCTTATCTCCTCTACGAGTATTTCCCTTTTAGTTTTGTCACCGATCGGTACCATCCATCCTGCACGCTTGGTAACTCCACAAAAGTGACCCATTTTTAAACAATTATCTAAAATACAGGCTGTTTTTTTACTCCGCCAGGAAACTTCACAGTTCATCATCGTGGCAAGCTTTTTCCATTCTCTTCCTCTGACAATTGCTGTCCCCATGACATTAAAAAATTTTGTAAGCAATTTTTCGAACACATTTTTTTTAAGTTGATATTACATATTGAGCATTGCCACTTGCCTTTATAATTGTTTCGAACCGATGCAGAAAAAATATCTGTCTTCGTTGTCTAGTAAATTGAAAAGTCAGCACTCGCGTCAAGGCATTAAATGCGGCATCATATTTACGTAGTTGACTATTCATAAAATATAAAATTGACGCCTCGCTAGCTTCGTTTTTTAAGCGCATTTCACAGGGTTTAAATATCAAATATTACGTACCAATAAATATTCAAAATGAAGATACTTTAGTCGGTATTTTCCTGCATAGAAGTGTAGTCATGCCGGCGCTATAAATTTCGGGGTTCTTCGGTTAAGTGTCGCATACGCTTAAGCACATTGGAAGACTGAAACTTATGCGTGTGCCACTTTCGCGAGTTTTCTGTATGTTCTTGCCCACATTACTTCCTGACGAACACCCTGTATCAACTAATGGCACTGCTGCTTGCAATGCTTGACTGCAGCAGTTACACACGCGTAAACGCGACACACTTTTCTGTTGCACGACTGAATTTACTATGCGTTTTTCTTTTTTGGACTATTTTTTGTCAAACTTTTTACTTACATTGTTGTTGTTTTTTTTTTTTGTTTTTTCTCTTTTTTTGCATTTTCTTTTTTTTCTTTTTTTCCTTCCTTTACTTACAATCGAGTTCACAAAGGGCACAATGTGGTGCACTACATTAAAGCTACTAAGCGACACACAAACACTGCTGCACCCATACAAGCATACTTATGCACTTACGCGCCCGTACTTGTGTTGGTATGTTTTTATACTTCCGTATATAAGCTTGAGTTGAAAGGGTTAAATCGAAGCATGCCAGAAGCGACAAAAAGAGGGCCCAGTAAAGCAGAACAAAAACAAAAAAAAAAAAAACAAAAAAAAAGGAACAACAATAAAAAACTCTAAAAAGACTAAAACAAACTAGGAAGTATGAAGGTAGCACACAAAAAATATATTTCTGCACTGATTGCAAAATTTTCGACTCTTCCATGCTCCAGCGCACCCTTCGTCTAATATTAAATTCAAGTTGACCTAGTTTTTCTTTATGGCAACTGCGGAGCGCGCACAGGCAGCTGATCACTTAGTGCAATATTGCCGCCATTTTAATGGTTGTGTTTTCGTTGCTGTTGTTGTTGATGATGACGATGATGACTATGACGATAATGGCTTTGTGGGCATACGATGGCAGTAGGTTTTGCAGCAAGTACCAGCACCTTGTGGCATGTTTGCGCTTGTCGCACAAATTTGCTCTTTTAACCTCTCTGTAAATTTTGTTTTCGAAAATGTTATAAAATTGTCTAGGTGTTTATCTTTTTTCTGCTTATTTTTTTATATATTTTTTACTCTGTCTGTTGGTGCATCCATTGTGGCAACGAAATAGCAATCCAATTAACTGTGGCAGCACTTACACATATTTATGTATGTGCGTTCGTTATTGTATGTGTGTGCCTTTACATATTGATTATGCCACGCCGTGCAATGTTGCGTTGTTACTAAAACTCAAAATTGCATTACTTCACACCACAGCAAACTTATTGGTCTTCATTTTCACTGCTGCTGTTATTGTGTTAGTATATCGCAACCAACTTGCAACACGCGTCAATTTATGCTTGCCCTATTAGATTTTCGCTACACGTTTCATTCATGATGCAGCCATACATTTTGCTGTTTTAATAGCTTGCTTTATGCTTTTCGAGTGCGCTTTAGCCATACCTTTCACAAACAAAGCATTGGAGTAAGGAAGTGTGTGGTGTAAATATATAAATCGAGTGGTAAGTCATTTACAATTCCAGGGAGGTAGACACTTTGTAAATATTTCGAATTGGCAATATTGTATATTTGCATAAGGTTAAAATTTTTACTAGTAGTAGGAATTTTTGAAATCTGTAAGTTAAATTAAGTTACGTTGCATTAGCTTAGAGCAGCTCAATTTCGATGAGGTTAAGTTAAGTAACGTTAGGTTACGCACTGCGACCAAAAAATATCTATTGTGCAAACCCTGCCGACTATTGAGTACCTTAAAGCTTTTTAAAAATTTTAGCACCTTCTGGGGTCTATTGTTCCATCATTTACATGAAGGCACGGAAATGACACCAAAGTGGTGTAGCCGTTATCTGCCTAATGCAGGGCATTTGCAAGGGATGTGTTCTGAATTTTCAGTAACCTTTTCACAGAATCATCAAATCATAATCTGAGAGAGAACAATTTTGTTTAAGTGGTATCTCAGGCTACTATGTTATGGTCTGTAAAGTTGCCAGTTAGAAATCTTAATTCTTCTCTGCTGAGTGAAATTGGTTTATCAACATTCTCCTGTCCGGAGTTGGGAATTGTTTCGCTTGTCGCTGACTGATAGAATTTCGCCACTGTTCAATAAACTTCTTCTTCTTCCACCTACTGAGAAGTTCGTTGATGTGGCCCTTTGTAAGTCCACAGAAAGGCTGAGGACAAAAAAGAGGCACATTTGCCTCTTTTTAGCTAGTTGGTCTACTATTTCATTTTCCTCATGTCCGTCGTGTCCAGGAACCCAACGTAATAATGCCGTGTTGAAGTTCCATACGATGTTGAAAAGGTTCAGGCAGTTTTGTACCATTTTTGTGTTGATTGTAGTTGATAGAAGAGCTTTCAAAGCTGCCTGACTATCTGAAAGTATGTAAATGTGGATTCCTCTCATTTTTTACGGAAACATTTCTTTACACATATCTCCATGGCATGCATTTCTGCCTGGAAGATTGTTGGGTAGAGACCTCTGGGCATCGATTACGATGGAATCGATCGATGTTACATTAGTTAAGTTATATAATATTAAGTTATGTGAGATTTCATTAAGTTAAGTCATGTAATGAGCGTTTACACTAGTTTGGGCTAAGTTAAGTTCAGTTGTGCTATACCAGTTTCCGTTAGACTGCGTTAAGTTAAGGTACGTTAGCTTAAGTTAGGTTAATTTGAACGAGATTAAGTTACGTTAGGTTAACGTAGACTAGGTTTAGTTAAGTTACATTAGACTTTGTGAGAATACGTTAAGATAAGTTAAGGTAAGTTAGGCTAGGTTACTTTAGGTTAAGTGAAGGTAGGTAGGTTAAATCAGATTTTACTAAGTTATACCAGGTTACGTTAGGTTAGGCTAGTTCCTGAAATCCATTATTATACCCAGAAATAATTGTTCCAGTCTTAACTCGACAAGCTCCTAAGCCATACAGAGCTCTTCCGGTGCATCCAGTCAGCCTCTCTAGCCAAATAAGGCGCTAATAATATTATTATTAGAAGATGGGCTGTTACAGAAATCTAAATCGCTCTACATTTACTTACGAAGCGTTAAAAGGATGCTAGCTCTTTATAATTTCTCTTGTTCTACTAAAATTGTTATCCGGTTTCCGAACCTTTTGGCCATTTGTTTAAAAGTCCAGTGCCCATTAGATCCGGTGCTAAAAGCTTTAAATTCGAATTTCAGAACTGTTACGGACATCAAATAAACTATCCAGAAAAGACCACTTTCAGAAGGTTTAAGAAACTCATAAATATTTTTAACTGAGCTAATGGGCAGTAGACAAGTTCTCAAATTGTCTGATAGTACAATTTTTAAGTGAGAAAATCTGAGAAAAGCTTCATTTGCCCTTCTTACCTTGAGGAAGATAAGACTTTGGTACCCTTTTGGTGCATTTTTTCAATTCAGTTGGGTTTAAGCGTGAGAAGTTTTGAAGAGAAAAACTTCCCAGTTCTTTAGAGCCCAGGAATCTACTTAGATCTATTCAAACAATGAGCAGATTTAAATAAATTAAAAGGATCAAAGAAGTGATACAATAGATCCTATGTAGTCTGAGTTTTGACTTTTACACATACATAAGTATGCATTGTGTAGTTCCGACGCTTGACTGTAGAAGGTCCATTGTTGTGCCTTCCTCTCACTTTTACATAGTTATCCTCGTACAGCTTCGATTACTTGGCACTGCTTTATGTATTTAGTGCTTCATGTTTCTCAATGCATAAAAGGAGGAATTTTTTGCTGATTTTTCAATATCTCGTACCACTGAGAAGCCAAAGAACTGATTTTCGGTCAAAAAATCGGCTGGTCCAGGGATGCCTGGTAAATTATGTAAAAAAGTGGTGTGCTCTTTTTCTTATTTGTGGTGTACGTCATTGATGTTGTTTCACAAATAGAAGAACTCCGAACCGTTTCCGAACGGCAGCTGATTTTTTGATTTGGCATAAATACAATCAGAGGTTTGCCATTGCCTGAAGAAGGGTGACCGCTATTAGAAAATACTTTTTCTAACTTTTTTCTTTTTCTTTGGTGCTAAATATACGGAGATTCGAACCTGTACAGCTCCGAATGGTAGTCACGCACCAACCCATTACTTCATAAATTATCATCGGTTCATCTGCTCTAACTTCACCTCAGTTAATTAACTCGCAGCATTCAATATTTTCTCTTGTAAGTGCCCTTCGTCGATGTTGTCAGCTTTTAGATACTTCTTTGCTCTCATCTCACTACTATTTATTTGCCCAATTTCGGTTAGGTTGAGGACCTGCAATAATGTTAAAGTTCTTCACCTGTACTTGGGACTTTTTCAGACATTCTGTGATATATTCGTATAACTTTTTTTTTGTTTTTGGTATGATAAATTATCGTCAAAAGACTGAGGGGTATGGCTATTGTTTGATTGTGTTTGAGAGTTCATTCAACCAAACTAAATCACGCGAATCGCATACCCTTTTATGCTCTCACTAGTAGTATTAAAATTATGCGCTGTCTGTTTATATGTACGAGTATAAAGCTTTGTTTATTGCTTTTTGAAAACAAATACAAAATAAATATTCCTGTTAGTGGAAAGCGGTTTTCTTATATTTATTTGCTTGTTTGCTTGTTGCTCTTATTTATTTACTGACTTCTCCTGCTACTGCCATCAATGTTGCAAGTAATTTATTTTGACGGGCTACACCATTTACTTTACTAACTCAGTTAGTTAGTTTGTTGTTGACTGGCGCGAATGGACGGCACCAAAAGCTGACAGCTAACGTTGCCGGTTGACTGGCTGGGTGGCCAATTGGCTGAGTGGCTGAGTAACTGAGTGGCAGCTGACCCCACAGCACAGCTCAGTGGGTAAATAAATAAATATAAACCTGCTTGCGTACCTATACACGTGCCTAACTGTATACACATACAAACACACATACAAATGTGAAGATAGTGACGCTATTGACTACGTTGGCTGATTGGCTGCTAAGCCGCTATTTGAGTTGGTATTGGTGAGTGCAAAGAGTCAGTTAGCCTAACTGACAGCCCGTCTGTCGACGAGCCAGTCAAAAAATCTGTGTACGTGTGTGTCGGCTTTATGTTGTAAGTCACTCAAGAGCGACAGATAATACACATTTATAAAATAAATTTTCTTATATTCGGTTGTTGTTTATACTCGTATATTTATTTATTGATTGGGACAGTAAACGTTTTGCAATAGTTTCGTATTGTGTGGGTGCTTATTTGTATTTGTGTGCTGATTTTCTTTGCTCTGCAGGTGTTTTTGTGTAAATTTACGATTTTAAAATAAATGGTTTTACGGTCAATGCAGCATTCGTTCAAACCATTCATTCTACATTATTCAAGTATGTACTGGCAGATGTTTATATGAATATTTTTTCAGGGTTGAGGTCGTGCTTTGGCACTTCCTTTCACACGGGCACATACACTTCGTCGCAAATATCTTTTGGCCTGCGATGCGATATGTGGCTCACTATCGATCAATTTTTTCGTAGATAGGAATTTACCGAATTCCCTTCGATATTAAAAGCTTGGATGTTAAATGGATAGAATGAGACTTCTGGGAACTATGTGAAATACGTTTTATGATCACTATTGGAAATAATTAAATTTATTTTACACTAGCTGGTTCACGTGCTTGCGCTGGGATATGAAATGACTATCGAGTATAGTACGTGAATTAAATAAGACACTTACCAATATTAAATTTCTCAAAAGGAGAAGCACTATTACGTTTATAGGAAGGAGAAGTCACTTTACTTGGTGTGTCCAACCGGAGCCTGTTAGCAGGAAAAAGAAACAACTGACGCGCTTTGTTAAAGTCAGCCAAAACTGCCTAAGTGGTTATCGCACCAAAGAAGGAGGAGAAGAAGTCTCTTTAAAAATTTTCTTCTAGTACTGCCTAGAAAAGTAGATGTAGGTAATTTACGTTAAAAGTCATTTCCATTACTTCTTGAATTAAAAACTAATTGGCAACACCATTCAAAAAATACTTTTGAATGGAAACATTCTTATACCTAATGCAACTGTATTATCATTTACTGTACTATTATTTATTATTATATACATACATAAAAAAATATTTTCTCACGAAGTTAGCTAAAAAAATATAGTTTTATCACTACTTGCGAAATATTCACTTTTTATTGATGATGTCATTTCATTTTTCTAAAACAATAAGGAAAAAAGGATAAGCGCTGGCCACTGTTAAAATACAGGGTTTGATTGAAAAGTAATAAGCCTTCCCGCGCGGAGCGTCTGGCAAGCGATCAACCGAATCGGTTGGTGGGGGTAAATGATCGTTGGAACTTCCCCTTGCACTAGAAACTCGTCCCAGTTCGCTGGCAACAGCGGTGCAGTCAATATCGCTCCGCGCGTGAAAGCTGTTTTAAAAGTGTGTTAGGATTTTACAGTGGCGAAAACACAGCGATCGTTGGAGCAACGTTACTCGATCAAATTTTGCGTAAAGCTAAACAAAACGATTACCGATACCATTGGGCTACTCAAGGAGGCTTACGGGAACCAATCCCTTTCCAGTGCCCAAGTAAAGTGGTGGCACAAGTCGTTCAAGGAAGGCCGGGAGGACGTCGAAGACGAACAGCGATTCATCACGACAATGCGCCGGCGCACACCGCCTTCCTCTGCACCTCTGCATTGGCCAAGATGGGGGTTCCGGTGCTTCCCCACCCTCCCTACAGCCCAGACCTGTCCCCTCCGGACTTCTTCTTGTTCCCGCGCCTGAAAAGAAAGCTGAAGGGGAGGCGTTTCGACTCCATCGAGGCGATCCAAAAAACTGTGACAGCCGAATTGAACGCGATTCCGGCGGATGAGTTTAAAAAATGTTTCCTGCAGTAGAAGGACCGCTACCAGAGGTGTATTGACGCTCAAGGGTCCTATTTTGAAGAATATTAGTTGTATAAGCCAAAAGGTTTAATAAAACTGCTTAAAAAAAATAAGACTCATTACTTTTCAATCGAACCCTGGAAGTGCTCCGAATATTCAGACTAAACTAAGAAGAACAATATGCCTCAATGCCTGAACGTCAATCGAAATGGGACCAGTCACCAAGAAGCCGGTTGTCGCATAGGTTGATCCCAGGGATTAAGAAGTGGATCTTGCGAAAACAAGGAAGCATTGATTTTTTTCTTACGGTGCTTTTAAGCGGGCACGGATGCTTCTAAAAATATCTGCATCGCCTAGACTTGCTGGTAGTCCTTATTTCCCACAATGCTTGGACCAAGAAGAGACTGCCGATGGGCCTTTTATTGCACATTGGCCTTTATTACAGCAGGTTCCGAACACGACGACTTAGTAAACAAAACCAGTGTGTTTCTAACGCTCAATAATTTAGTTCTACCATTGCCTGAGTCGGATAAAAAGTGAAAAAGTGGAGGGCGGTGCAAGCTTTTACAATCTGAATTATCGTTGAACTTCGCAACATTGATTGGAGACGAAGGAATGATGGTAGATAAACGCAGTAGCAATAACAGCTGCCGTATTAATAAAATGCAGCAAAACGAACAGCAGACAAATGTAACTGACGATTTATCTTATTACTCACAACGGCCTCCAGACGTTATCACCAAATATCCTTGTAGGACTTGCAGAATTTTTAGTGGCGTTAAAGTCTCACATTGACCAAGGTTTTCGATAGCTTTTACACCTCGTAAAAAAAAACCAAGGGTAACAGCAAGTTTTCTGTTCATTGCGTATAAGCAGCAACGCCCGCTCAAGGGTTAAGAGTTAAGTGAAAACGCCACACACAACTTATTCTAATGGCAATTTTCTTTTCTAGAACATATTTTGTTTGACAGCCATATCCTAAGCTTTAATTAGACTTTGTATTTAATTCAATTTGTAGCATACGTATAATTTAGTATTAAGTATTGTAGCATACGTATTATTTAGCATTAAGTATGTATTACTTTTGTAGCAATGGCAACACTGTAAATAGAGATTAGCATTACATTCTACACGATGTTATGTAATCCACAAAAGCTGTAAGCAAAAGCTCTGTAGGCAAAAGCTCTGTAGGCAAAAGCTCTATGCCTGAAGGTATAAAACCGCGCTCTCGTGTGATCGTCGTTCACTTTGCGAAATATGTCCACTCGAGAGGTAAGTCAACTAACAACGGTATAGTAGAACAGTTTTCGCTGGTCGCTATTACTGTTGTTGGTAATATTTAATCTATACTAATATTATAAAGAGGAAAACTTTGTTTGTTTGTTTGTTACGAATAGGCTCAAAAACTACTGGACCGATTTTAAAAATTCTTTCACCATTCGAAAGCTACATCATCCACGAGTAACATGGATTATATTTTATTTTGGAAATAGGGCTCGAGATATAGGTCAAAACGTGGACCCGGGTAACCTTCGGATGTGTATGTACAATATGGGTATCAAATGGAAGCTGTTGGTGAATGCTTTAGTCCAGAGTATTTTTCATGCCGCTCTGTGACTGGGGTCTCGAGATATAGGTCAAAACGTGGACCCGAGTAACCTTTGGTTGTGTATGTACAATATGGGTATCAAATGGAAGCTGTTGGTGAATGCTTTAGTCCAGAGTATTTTTCATGCCGCTCTGTGACTGGGGTCTCGAGATATAGGTCAAAACGTGGACCCGGGTAACCTTTGGTTGTATATGTACAATATGGGTATCAAATGAAAGCTGTTGATAAGTGCTTTAATACGGGGTAATTTTCATACCTATTGATGACTAGGGTCTCGAAATATATGCCAAAACGTGGACTCGCCGTGTCTTTGAACCGAATTAAACCAAACTTACACACATTGTTAAGTAGGTATTGAAGATGATTTCCGTATAGTTTGAATACCTATTGGTAGATAGGGTCCCGAGATATAGGTCAAAACGTGGACCCGGGTAACCTTCGGACGTGTATGTACAATATGGGTATCAAATGAAAGCTGTTGCTGACTACTTTAGTACAAAGTATTTTTCATGCCGCTACGTGACTGGGGTCTCGAGATATAGGTCAAAACGTGGACCCGGGTAACCTTTGGTTGTGTATGTACAATATGGGTATCAAATGAAAGCTGTTGATAAGTGCTTTAATACGGGGTAATTTTCATACCTATTGATGACTAGGGTCTCGAAATATATGCCAAAACGTGGACTCGCCGTGTCTTTGAACCGAATTAAACCAAACTTACACACATTGTTAAGTAGGTATTGAAGATGATTTCCGTATAGTTTGAATACCTATTGGTAGATAGGGTCCCGAGATATAGGTCAAAACGTGGACCCGGGTAACCTTCGGACGTGTATGTACAATATGGGTATCAAATGAAAGCTGTTGGTGACTACTTTAGTACAAAGTATTTTTCATGCCGCTACGTGACTGGGGTCTCGGGATATAGGTCAAAACGTGGACCCGGGTAACCTTTGGTTGTGTATGTACAATATGGGTATCAAATGAAAGCTGTTGATAAGTGCTTTAATACGGGGTAATTTTCATACCTATTGATGACTAGGGTCTCGAAATATATGCCAAAACGTGGACCCGCCGTGTCTTTGCACCGAATTAAACCAAACTTACGCACATTGTTAAGTAAGTATTGAAAATGGGTTTCGTAAAATGTCGTTGTAATTCGGAGCACTGGCAACGGGTACATCGTTCTTTTGAACCAGCCATAATGTCGCTTACTTTTTTAACGCTTGGGGCGGAACTGAACTGTCAAATTGACAGTGTGAGTTACAATGTGTCAATATTTCTTTCTGATTTGGATGCCATAAGGAAAAAGTAAGTGCAACATGTAAAAATTGTTTGTGAATTTTTTTGGAGTGGATTTTGGAACAGTGAATAATTTCTTACAAAATTTGAGAATTTAATGTGAAATCCGAATGAAATTATGTGTTCGTGGAAAAAAAATTTTTTTCGTTTTTTTTTTTTGAAAAATATAAATGGATAATGGTTAAAAAAGCTCCAATGCTTAATAAAACATATAAATTGAAACGAAAAATTCATGGATGATCATATGCGTTGATTTGAAATTTAAAAACAATCTTCTTTTTTCCTGATTTTCAATTTATATTTTATATTTACTCAAAAACAAATAGAAAAACAAAAAATATTGTTAATGCCAAAGCGCTTGAATAAAGAATAAAGAAATAAATAATATGAAAAGCATATATTTTCTGTTCTAAACCATATCTATTCTATTTTAGTGTGCCCAGCGAAGGGGGCCGGGTTTGCTAGTATATATATACTGTGTTGTTGACAGTGTAATAGATTGGTGATGAGCTGGTCGTTACTACTGGTAACATATATGCATATGTATATATATATACAAACAATAATATTAATTGCAGGAATATGTATGTTATTGACAGTATAGTAGAACAGCTTTCGCTGGTCGCTATTACTGCTAACACATACATATACTTATATATATATATAACATATCACGCTATTTTCTTTAAGGTTTCTTTTAGTGAGTTTTGTACCCACGTACCCCCTTTATAAATTTTTTTTTTTTTTTGAAAATCAAATGGCGACACGATTTGCAAATATTATTGGATTAAAGCTTAAAATTAATATATGTATGTACAGTGTATGGCCTGAGCGTCAATGCTAAAACAAACGTACTTACTACTCTTGACAAAGTTGTACAAAGTTCCAGCGTGGACATTAGCCTCACTCGACGGCGTCCCTCTACCAGTGAAACCCTTCACCAAGTACCCAGGAGTAATAGTGGGCAATAAATTGACGTGGAAATTCAATATTTAGGAGAGGGTGAAGAAGGCCACGAATGCTTTATACGCATGTAAAAGGATGCTTGGGAGCACATGCGGGCTATCACCTGCTCTTATGCACTGGTGCTACACTGCAATTGTTAGACCTATATTACTATATGGCATACTGGTGTGGTAGAAGGCGGTAAGGAAGAAAAAATATTTTAAGCCATTGGTAAAAGCCCAACGACTCTCCGCGCTTTGCATCACGGGAGCTATGAAATCACCTCCAACGGCAGCCCTCGAGGCTATCCTCAACCTAACATCTCTATGCAGAAAATCGAGCTGCAAACTCAGCTGCGAGGCTACAAGCAATCGGGAATGCCGCAGTCAATTCAGACTATATGATTCCAGTTATGAGTTTTGGAAAACCACCAAAGGCCGTTATTGACGACGTTGGATGGCGCAAAAACTTGGTTCCGAGTTCGCTCGTAACCGCAGGCTTTGTTTTTATTGAGTTCCTGGGCATAAAGGCATAGAGGGAAACGAGACAGTGGATGGAATAGCTAAAGAAGGCGAGAAACGTACAGGGAATCAAATAAGTCAGATAATTAAACCCCTGCGCACAATTAAAAAAAGGACTGGAGGAACGTACGCTAAGAAAGGCAAAAGGCAGATGGCTTAGCCTAAACAATTGCAAAGTTGCCAGGATCATGTGTAAACACGCACATCGTTCGATAGAAGAAACTGTAGAACTTTAGTTGGTATACTAACAGGGCACTGCCTAGTTGCAGCACACACTTACAAGCTAAGTCTAACTCTCGACGATGCTTGTAGGAAATGTAATGAGCCGGGTATAAGAGAAACCTTAGACCATCTTCTATGCTGCTGCCCGGCCCGTCTATGCTCCCTGAACTGGAGCATGAGCGACTTCTAAAATTCACGTACTATTCCTCAGTGATGCCTATTTTCGCTAAATAGAACTCTAATCTGGTATCGCTATGGACCATAATGGTCTCTGCGTGGCTTCGATCAGACATTATAACCTAACCTAACGTGTCATGGGAGGGTTGTCCAAGCAAGAGAAAACATTTTTTAAAAATTCTTAAAAATATGTGATATGTACTGAATAAAGTGACCACTTACGAGAGGTGTCCGCTTAAGAGAGTTGTGCATTAGGAGAGAGTACACTGTATATCGTATTAGAATTAACATATTTTTTATAGCACATTTTTTAATTCAAAAAAAGGTAGTACCAACTATTACAAATATTGATTTCCTATCCGTATTTTTGTAGGGGAGATCGGGGGGTCGTGAGACACGGGGGGTCATGAGACACGCTCACAGCCCTGAACTGAAGAGCGCGGCATCTGTCTGGTATCTGCGTAACTTCTTGCTAGCTTTCAATCATAATATTTACATGACAAATATTTTGTTCATGCAGGTTATTTGTGTGTCCTCATACCGCGACTCCACTTGTGTGATTGAAAGTTTTGCTGATAATCGTTTTTGTTGTTTCTTACACTTTGTTGAACAAGCTAATTATAAAAGTGCATGCATCAAAACCTTCCTTGGTGAGTAGCCTTTTGACCCACAACAAGAGTTTTGCGTAAATATTAAATGCATCCATAAAACAGTGGCCACATTGAAAATAAAGCAATTGGGGGGTCGTGAGACAGCGTATTCGGGGGGTCATGAGACATGCTATTTCCGTAATCTAGGAACATTTAATAGTATTCTACAGCCGTATCTCGCATTTCTGTGTTACGTTTAGTGTTATTTACACTGTATTGGATAAATACAGGGTTTTTGATAATTAATTATTTATTTTTCAGACATTATGGTGCGTCATAAGTATAGTCAGACTGTTAAACCTGCGATTGATGCCAATGTTTTTGTGGCTGCTATTAAGGAGGTTACAATCGCGAAAAAGTCTCTACGATCCGTTGGTAGCGCATATAAAATCGATAAGTCGAAATTGGCGCGCTACATTTCAAGTCTGATGGAAGCGAACATAGACCCCACAACCACTTCGAATGAAAAACTTGTTGATTTTGTTTCAAATTTACTCAAGAGAACTGGTGGACTCTGAAGATGAAGACTTTTGTATTATCTGCAAAGGTGTAATGCCCAAAAAATTAAACCGAAACAATTCGATTCACTGTAATACTTGCGATAGACCTGTTCACTTGAAATGTGCAAATTTAACAGCCGGCTATTACACCTGCATCCATTGTGAATCTGATTAATCTAATATTTTCTTTTTCGGATATTCATTGACTTGATTGATTAGGTATATTATTCATATTGTTCATATCAATTATATTGTAGAAGCCAATATATGCCTTTTTAACGATTGAAATAAAAAATTTTTATAAAATCAGGCCGTTTTCTTTCTGATGAAATTTGTGTCTCACAACCCCCCGAACATGCGAAAATCCGAAAAAAATGATTTTTGAGCAGGCAGGCAAAACTTAGAGATTTTTCTATAATTTTAAGAAATTAATCTTTTGTCAAAGTGTTGTTATACTTAATCACAATTAAAAAATTTTAATGTGCAGAAAAATGGATAGGTTATATTATGTTTATGGTCAAAAAACAAAACCCGTCTCATAACCCCCCGATCTCCCCTATGCAAATAAGATTTTAGCATACGTTGCTCTTTGTGCAATAAAAATCATGCGGCAACACCAGATAAAAATATTTTTTTTATTGAAACTTGTTTGAACATCTTTCGTTTGATACCTATATCTTAATATTTAAATCAAATTTGTGTTTTGCTAATTTTGCAAAAAAATCCGGGTGGTAACACCATACATTTTTTTTTAATATGTTTTTCTTAAAAACATTAGTTTTGATACCGTCGCTAGTAAACAGACAGATTCATAGTCAAATCAAGATGGTTCCACTAATAAAAAGCAGGTGTATCAAAATGGCATTTTTTGTGCTAATTGGGTCTGGGCTGTGTCACTCAGATACCACCACCACCATCCCGCTCGCTGGAATACTGATGTCTACTTTTTAATTACTTTCTTTTTTTTTAAATAGAAGCCGGTGGCAGCGCCCTGCTAAAATGAGTGTTATACTCATATACACACCATCTACGACCCATAGTCTAAAAAGAAAAATTAAATCATATGATTGTATGTATGTAGGGATTTCTAGTAAAATAGGCAACCTTCCTTCTCCAAAGCGCTCCCTTCTCTCAGAGTGCTACTACTAGCGCAGCCTATATACAGAACATAGCACCCATATAGTCATGTAAGCCTCTCTTTGTTCTAACATAATCACTCTTTGCTTGAATCTCTCCCTACATAATTCTACAACAAAGATCCGTTAGTATAATATACATATTCTCATTCCCCTTTTCTCCTTTTTAAGAGTCAGTATGTATATTAGGCTTCTTCATAGTTTTAGTTCGAATTTGTATGTTACTTGAATGAGTAAGGCAATCTCTAATAATAAGTAAAAAACAAAAACAAATTACTTTGTGTTTTCTTTTGCTATGTGTAGTGCTATGCATAGATTTCGTTCACGTTATGTCGACGATCGTCATTAAATACTTACAGCCAACTCTTATTTTACACGACTTTAAAATAAAACGATGCACTAATAAATTTTTTTACATGCAATTTTCGCAAACAAAACATAATTCTTGAAAGGATTTTACTATTGTATTAAGTAAAAAAAAATTTTGTATAAGAGCAATAAGTATATTTTAGAACTAACCAAGTCCAACTGTACATTAAAATTATAAGGTAATCTTTAAGTCGCGTCTAGCTGAATAACAATTATTGGACAAGGTGGCGCAAGGTGGCTCCATTGCTTGCCTGTATGCATACTGCAGCTGACTAGTTCACAAGGGTCAAATATGAATATGTCCGATAGTGTGATTAATTTTGCGCCACCTCGTGTAAACAACTCGAGAAGGCAAGAAACAATGGCTGATAATAGCCTTTATTACAACGAAAAAAAAAAAACAAATAAATACTAACAGAAGCCATTAAGAATTTCAATAAAACTCTACAGATAGGCTGGACATATCTCGGCATAGTATCTGACATTTTTGGTCCTGTCTGTAATAAAAGTGCAAGTAGTGATGAATAGTTCCGAATTGTGTTTTTCCTAATTTCAATTTGGAGTTTTATATGTTTAGTACTTCTGGATTTAATTTTCACTGTACACCAATTTTAATTTTTTTTTTTAATAAAAATGAATTGTTTATGTATTTGGATTTCATTATTACTTCTTTTGCACGTTTAGAGTTTTTTCATCTTAAGGGGTTACATGGGTTTCGACGGGTAAAAAAGTCTCATTTTCAATATTTTTTTTTCTATGTAAAAAACTATTTATTTAATTCAAACTTTTTTTCTTATAGATTCAAAGAATAATTTCTGAAAATTTCGAAAAAGAATAAATTAAACCTCTTGGCGGCCGCCGTAGCCGAATGGATTGGTGCGTGATTACCATTCGGAATTCACAGAGAGGTCGTTGGTTCGAATCTCGGTGAAAGCAAAATTAATAAAAAAATATTTTTCTAATAGCGGTCGCCCCTCGGCAGGCAATGGCAAACCTCCGAGTGTATTTCTGCCATGAAAAAGCTCCTCATGAAAAATATCTGCCGTTCGGAGTCGGCTTGAAACTGTAGGTCCCTCCACTTGTGGAACAATATCAAGACGCACACCACAAATTGGAGGAGGAGCTCGGCCAAACACCTAACAGAAGTGTACGCGCCAATTATTATTTTTTTTTTTTTAAAACTCCTCTATTGTGACGTTATTTCCGGTGACCCGTCAAAAAAGGTGCGTCCGCGTTGTCAGCATAACTCCTGACAGGACTATCAAAAATGAAAAAACAAAAATAAGTGTTTTAGCTAAGACCATAAACTCGTGCTTGAACGAAGGAAAGAAAAAAAGTAAAAATTGGAATTTTGGCAGACATTTTTCCGAAAAAAATCAGAATTTCGGTAAAATTTCCTTGACATTTTGTTTTTTTTTTAAGTTGTAATTGAAAAACAAAACAAAATCCTTCGTCCAAGCACGAGTAAATTGTATCTCGAACACCTGTGTAAAATTGTATCAAGTTCGGTGGAGTAGTTTACGAGAACATTTGACAACCGACTTTGAAAACACAGTTGCGAGAAAAACGCGTTTGAGGTTTTGAGTAACAATAAAAGTGGCTTGGAGCGTACACCTTCCAAAAGCTATATCTCCGAAACTATTATTCGGATCGACTTGAAAATTTAGGATAATATTCTTGAGATGTTGTGGAAATTAAATAGCTAAAATTTATCACATGTCGCATATATTTTTTTATACGTTTTTTTTGCACGCCTTTCTAAGGTATCTACCGTGTAAAAACAGAGTTGGGTGTACTAGCTCTTACCCACTATTATATATGTGAAGCCAATGCAAGGAATTCTACGGGAAGGTGATAAAAGAAATTTCTTCAACGTGAAATTAGGTGGCGACTAAGTTAAGTTTGCCTACCGACGAAATGCCTCAAATTGCGCAGAGCGTCCGGTTTATGGAAGGCAGGGGGTTTTGTTGGATTTAAGTTTCACACGAACTCTGCCATTTCACCTAAAAAAAATAATTTTTTAAAGTTCCCTAAATGGCAAACGACAGTCTAACTTTAGAAAAAATTGTTCGAACTAAAAAGAAAAACATGTGGCAGCGACTTTTCTGCACCCCCTCTACCTTACGCGCCCCCACTGACGGAATTCAACATTTAAAAGCGACATTTGCTCAGTTTATTGAATACTTTGTATTATATTTTAGTAACAACATTGTATTTATTTACAATGCTTTTAAAGTTCATCTTCGTTACTGCTTCTGCCGCGCAACAGTGTTGTAAATACTTGTACTTGAATGGCCAAGATGTTCGGTATATTGCACGTATCTGTGGCAATAAAACACTAAATTCTTCCCGAATTATTTCCGTATTTTACTTCCGACATTGTTCAACAATGAATGTCTTGACATGTTAAGTGTGCTGATAGCTCAATTGATTTAAGAGCTACTTGGCACGTTGTTCATAAACAGTTGCGAGGTAACAATCGAAAGATTTGTGAGCGAAAGTTTTCGCATTGAAAACAAAAGATAAATGTTGCTGATGTGATGGTCGTTTTATTACATTATTTTCCATTCTCTTGCTTTCGAAAATTTTTATGGAGTTAGCAACAAAGTAGTCATAAACTTTACGCACTGAATGATGGTTGTATTTGAAAGTGATCAAGCGTGGGTTTGGAAGCCACTAAACAAAATGTAGCGTTAGAAGTGAGTTAGTGAAATTGCCGAATAATGAATTCAAAAATGTGTGTGAACATTCGCCACATGACTTTATTTCATTTTAGAATTCTGCGTACAATATATTACATTAATTTTCTTTAGCAAAGCACAGTGCAGCGCCCTAATTTTTTGACTCAACGCATTATTTCGGTATGAATTTCTGCTGAAAATGTTTCATACTGAAACGAATCGGGTGGTGGAAATAAAGCTTCAGCACAGCTAAATGGTTTTGTGATAAGAAACATAGCATAATAAGGCTGGTTAGCTAAGGTAGAGATGCCATCAGGTTAGAAATTTTCAGAAAACCTGTCATTTGTTAGTCCGATATCGGCCCAAAAACAAGTCTATAAGAATTACAAAATTGATAGTTACATGAAATCCTCCACTGAATGGGAGAGTCAACTAAGCTATGTCAATCAAGTATTTCTAGTTTGGAAGCCTTAAGATGGAAGAACATTTATTTTGTCTTCTTTTAGTAGGTAAACTTGTTGAGTATAGCTGAAGTGAGTAATTGAAGTTTTTACTTTATTTGTCTTTTTTGGTGAACAGCAAATGTTTCTACTTATAGCTTTATAAATAGTCATAATAATAATACTTTTTTTTTGGTGAGTGAGGTAGGGTCCAAAATGCCTTCGCATTTACAGCGACCATCCTCTACTCTCCATCTGGGGAGACACCCTTCCCGGGACTACTTTCTGTATTACTTCGGGAGGGCCCAGAACGGCATCTATAAAGGACCTATTCTATTCACACATGTCTGAGTCCACCGTATTTGTAGCCAATTTTATGCTATAGGCTCGTAATTTTGTGTCTGTGTGTCTTTGCTTTGTTGCACTGTGCCGAGGTGTATCTTGGTACTCTATAGTACGTCGTCGATGTATCTCTTTATCGCGTTCAAAAATTTTGCTGATTATGCTGCTCGGCGCGATGTCGCCAATCTGTTTCCTCAGACCACCTTTTACCGCGAGCCGTCTGTCACAACTACAACACGCATGTTCAACGTCATCGCTAGGCTCTTCGCTGTAAATATATGCGCTTGAGAACGTTTACCTCGCTCATGCGATATAGGTATCTCCGGAAGTATCCCTGGCCCGAGAGGAAATGAGTTAGGAAGTAATTCACATCTCCGAAATTCCTTTGGACCCAATTGTCTATTGCTGAAATAAATTTCTCCATCCATCTGCCCCTCGGTTCAGTGTCTCATCGGCTTTCACGCCACAGGCTGACTTAAGGTTGCCCACAGGCTAATTCGAAGAACATAGCTGACCGTATTCGTGTCTGCACCGGATGATGAGATGCTTAGACACTTTTTTCTGTGAACACCCGGATTTGGTTGTATCTAGAATGGGAAAATGGTAATGTATTGTGATTAGTAACCTGGCACGATGTCATTCTTGCAAATTGCACCATTTTCCTTTACTTCATTCGTGCGGTAGTAGGTACCAACCGTCTGGGCTTTCCCACAAATGACTTTTTTCGCATGCTGCAGAAATGAGGTCGAGTTGGAAGATTGAAAACACTACCCCTGTCACAGCCCAGCTCTAACAAAAGCGGGACATCTTAATCTTCTTAAGGAAGACTAAAATTACTTTGGAAACATCTCGGCCATCTCAGCCTGGTACGACCAGAAAAAAACCACATACGCCAAGTCTAACCCAGGTCTATCCACGGAGATAAATGGGTTTGGATGAGATATAATATTTTGATAGAGGGCACAAAAGGTTTTAAGGTTGATGTGCAAACCGCTTTCCTATATATTTATCTATTCTTGAAGATTATTTATGTGATACCTATAATGCCTAATATTTTATCTATCTTAATTAGGTTCGGCCAGGTGGGTTAGATTCGATTTTTGCGGAGTTGGACAATTCCATGCACTCAGTCAGGAAGACCATTGTCCTACAACCGAATAGATTGCAGTGGAAAGAATAGAGAGGCAGAATGGATACGGAAAAATTGGTTTGAAGTTACTCTTCAGCAAATCCTTTGGAAGAGTATGAAATTTATTCATAAAACAGGATAAGCACTTTGGATCGCCAATGATTTCCATGGTAGCCATATGCTGACCAGAGGCATTGTCTCTTGTGATTACCCCCACCAGTACTCTCAGATCCTTCCCACTAAGATTTAGGAGAAGGGTCACTTTCTTCTGTTTGGTTCTTTCTTAAAGCACTTGGATACTCTGCCGATAAACACTCAGACGGCGTCTTTTATGGGTAGACCCCATGAAGGCGTCAATTCATAGTTGAGTCGACGCAGAATTGAAACCTAGAAATGGTTTAGGGCTTTCAGAGTCTTTATTAGCCAGTTTGTCAACCAACTCGTTTCTTATAGTATCATAACGTCCAGACACCCAAATAAGACAATCTTTGGTGTGCTTTACAACAGTTTTATCTTACATCCACCGACTAATTTTGAAGAACAGCGTGGGTTAGCAAAGGTTTCTAGTGCAGCTTGACTGTCACTACAAATTCTAATACTACTAACCCATTTTCTCAACTAGCCAGTATATTCAAGATTGTGTAGACTTCCATTACGAATACCGAGGCGATCTATCTTGTAGCATAGGAGTATTTAGTGTCTTCATCTAAGCATCATGCAGATCCGCTACCATCTCAGGTTTTGGATCTATCGGTGTAAAAAGTGTGCTAAAATCCCTATAATAGGTTCTGTGGACTTAACCATAGATTAGATGAAAACATCATACTTCTTACCGAAACTAATGTAAGGCAGCTGATTGACCGCTGACATCGATAACAGTGAGCATCGCTCCGACAACTGGTGGCAAATCTGACAGTGGACAGTGTTTTCTTCATTTTCCCAAACTTCGTTTAACTTGAGCCTGTTACTTGTGCCGCCTTCATCGCTTCCTTTCGAGCTATGCTAATCAATAAGAACCTCACACTGATGCCTGATACTGATAAAAGTACGCAGCGAGACATACTACTTAGCGTAGGCTTCATATTTTCATATTTTACGCCAGTTCGCTTAACTTTCTCATACACTTGCGACTCAGCTTCTTCATCACAAGGCATCAGCAAAGCTTCTCTAAATCTCTCATTAACTTAGTAAGTTCGTTGACTTAAATACAGACGAATTTGTCGCTAATGAATTTCATAAAGCCAAAAGTCATTAATTAGTTTTCAAAATGAAAATTTCAAAAAGTGATTACTACAATAGCAACAACTGTGAGGAATTACTTTTAAATAAACGAAAGCAAGTTGAAGCTTACCTACAAATCGAGATTTTAATGATATTTATATAAATGCTGGTACATATTTGCCAATCAGTCAACATTCAAGTAATTTTGGTAAATACTCACGAATATGTGTGTATGCGTGTACGCTTGAATAAATTACACAAATGAAATATGTCATGATGAATTGAGTGAGTATTTCGATAATTTACTACAAAAGCCGGTTCGCATCATTTCATCTGAGGACCATAAATCAAACATTTAGGCGCGACCAAATCAGTCCTAGGCATACAAATGCGTATAAATACTTACATAAAATAATAGAGATACAGTTGCGGACATTGAAATCTGAACAACGAAACAAATTCTAATTTTTGATAATTTAAATTTCTATATATATGGGAAGGTTGTGATAAAGTTGTTGTGTTTAGTTAGAGGCTACTGATATGCTCTACTACCTATTTTGTTACTAAAAGTGTTCTTTCTTAGGTCTTTGATGAAGAGGTACAACATTCTCTACTTCTATAAGTTGGCCAAGATCATGATTCCATCTTATGCGCCATTCACTGTTGTAGTCCTTGACTGCTTCAAAGTTTTTTTCAGAATTTTATTTTTTCAAATATTTGGAGTTTGGCTTGGTTATTTCCACTTAAAGTCCACGACTCTGCTCCGTAGCATAAAATTGATCGGATAACTGCTTCAGCTACTTGAAAAAATTTATTTAAGTGTCTGGCAATGCAAAACCTTTTTTATTTATCTCTTTCTAGGTACCTATGTTAGGTTTAATAAATATGTAAAAAATAAAAAAAAAAATAAAAAAAAATTAAAGCATTTTCTCAGTTTTTTCGGCATTCGCTATTTTAAGTAAACACTTTTTCGATTCAGATATAGGTATTTCATACTCTATCCGTCAGCAAACTCATCGAAATCTTCAAAGTATTTATCAGGGGAGTTTGAAGAGAAATCAACCGTGTAATATGGCTGGGTTTTCATTAAATCTCCCTACCTTCGCCAATCCAATCCAACCCAAGCAAAAACAGAGTTTACTTTGGATACCTTAAACTTTGGCACAATTTAAGATCGCAGAATAGTATTAAGGAAGTACAAGGTATTTAAACTTTTTTTGCATTTTTTTCTAAGTCAATTGAGGAAAAATTGGTAAAGTTGTGAGTATTTGAGCGTGACTTGCTGGTCTCTACACCAGCTCGACTTGGAAGAATTTTTCTAAATTTGTAATGTTTTAAGTACGTGAATGCCATAACTCAAAAGTTCGCATACCAAACGCGTTTCACACAGTACGTCTTCACATGATTTACCAAGTAGAAGTCCAAGCTTTTTTGTGTTTTATTTCAACAATTTTAAATTTTTAAAATAATTACTCACCTTTTTCTTATTATTATTTAAAAGTTGACCGATTTTTTAAGTGAAAATCATTACATTGTCTTCCAAGTGCTATGAAAAACTTAAAAATCGGAAAAAAACATTTCAGGGATACCTTGCGAAACATCTCCTTTAACAAATGCTTTTTAATTTTTTTGGTACCTCCGTAGATTCCCTGTCACTCGCTCAGTTTTGAATATTTTGCGATGAAAATTTAAGAATTCATTGCTCTAAAATTCATTATTATACGGAAATTGACTGAGTAAATGAACAAAAAAATCTTATAATTCATTTAACTACCCATTCCTATAACCGCATCAATTCTTTATTTTACGTGCTATTGGTATACCAAGAAGAGAGCCACAAAGTTTAAATTTGATGCCGTCTAAAGTTACAATAAATAAACTTAACCCCCATTTTGGTGCCCTTTGGTCTCAGGTACAAGTCCAACTCTCATTTCTGTTGTCGAACGTTACACTTTGGCAGAACGCCCGGTGTGGTAAAACAGTATCTTGAGGTCTTATGGGAACTATTCTCATGCAGAATTCAACACCGCTGCTTTCTATAAACTCCGTTCTAATATTTTCAGCAGTATTGCATATAGTTGGGATACTTCTAGGTGCTAGCCAACCAGCCTCACTCGGGCGAGTATTTTTGACTTAACTTATTTTCTTATGGTTGGTTGGTTGAAGTGGTGATTCTCGAAGAATCCACTAGCGCTTCCGCAGCATTTTGTTGCCTCATCGTCGATGCCAACAAGTTATAGTTATATTTTTTCACCACTATATCCAGTTTGCGTGATAGAAAAACCTCATTAGGTTCAAAGTGTGGTTTGCCAAGGATTAATATCCTTGCCTTCCATAGGGCACGCCATTCACAGAGTAAGTGGAGGATAATTTCCTTACGCATAGTTCTTCAAAAATAATGCAAATCGTCTTATTCTACTCTTTCAATCATTTTCGAAATAGTGTATTTTCCTTACCTTAGCACCAAGATTTTGTTTTTGTCACATTCCATAATTTTCTTAGATTTCGGCTTATTTCAACTTTTACCGCAATCCTTCGACCATTTCTCCTAAAACAGTAAACAAATTTGATTTAAAGTAGCTAATAAGAAGAGTTCAGACAAGATCCCAACTATTTTGTAATTTTTTTAGGTGCCACATAAATATGGTACGCACTGTATGAATACACACAATTTAGGTGCATATGGGTATTGTTACATACATCCGTAGAAATCGCGATAGCAACAACAGCATCCATAGCTTTGAATGTCACGGCAGTCAATGTTCGAGTATGTATTGGAATTCAATTTGCCAGCAAATTCAATTTAGCACTAAATCCGGGATGATTATTTGCCCTGTCGACGCTGCCATCACCGCCGCTTACCATCACGTAAAATGTCCTTGACACAAAACATTAATTTAACCCGCGGCTCTATAATTTACTTGAGCGAAGGAGTATAATGTGTATTTCAGGGGGCGGAGTTGAGATTGAGTAGAAAGCATCTATGCAGACGCAATCAACATCGATACTGATTTGTGGCTAGCACTTGCCTACATTATCGTTCCCACTTTGTCTGTGTAATCTCATCGTCTTGCCGCTCGATTTGTCTTGATATTTGAGCTAATTGTTAGATTAATAAATGCGAATCAATACGAGAATAAAAACCAAGCATATGGGGCATAGGAGTTGGATTAATAATAAGAAAAGGGTGCCTATTTAGAATTTAGCGCAACCTTTTTTATCCGTCGTAGTGAATATTGTGGTTAAGTCCTGAACTAAACTTACTGACTGTAGAACATGTTCTAAGTTTGTCAATCTGCGAAAGTTAAGACAATGTTGAAAAAATAGACCCAAAACAGTTCTAGTTATGCCTCTCTAATCTATCCACAACCAATTCAAGCATATTGAAACCCTGTCAGTTCTACTATGGACATACTGGTAAGACTGTTGAGTGGCAATTCCTCCTTTCAAGCTCACAAGATCATCTTCTTCTTCTTCATCTCTACGAGAAAGAGGGTTGTCTAGGTGTCACGCAAACAGAAATATATAGGACTATGAAAAAGTTCGTGCGGTTTTACAACAGATGGCGTAACTTGATTAATATTCCATCGATCCACATTTCCAAACATTCATTGGAGAGCTACTGTCGTAAGGCACAAACGTCAGTATAAGTGTTTTATTTGAAGCGTAAACAACAATATTTTTACCACACTTGAAAATGTCGAATTTCGTGCCAAATAATGTGTTTTTGCGGGGAATTTTTTAATATGAAGAAAAAAGCAGCCGAAAGTCATCGTATCTTGGTGGAAGTTTATGGTGAGCATGCTCTAGCTGAGCGAACGTGCCAGAAGTGGTTTGCACGCTTTAAAAGTGGTGATTTTGGCTTGGAAGACGAAGAACGCGAGGGTGCGCCGCCAAAGTTCATGGATACCGAATTGGAGGAATTGCTCGATCAAGATCCGGCTCAAACGCAAGAAGAGGTTGCAAAAACTTTGGGAGTTGATCAATCAACCATTTCCAAACGTTTAAAAGCCATGGGAATGATCCGAAAGGTAGGCCATTGGGTGCCGTATGAATTGAAGCCAAGAGACGTTGAACGCCGTGTTATGGCATGCGAACAACTGCTTCAACGGCACAAAAGAAAGGGTTTTTTGCATCGAATTGTGACTGACGATGAAAAGTGGGTCCATTACGACAATCCAAAACGTCGGGCAACGTATGGATACCCTGGCCATGCTTCAACATCGACGTCGGCGCAGAATATTCATGGCCTGAAGGTTATGCTGTGTATCTGGTGGGACCAGCTGGGTGTTGTGTATTATGAGCTACTGAAACCGAATGAAACGATTACGGGGGATGTCTACCGACGACAATTGATGCGTTTGAGCCGAGCACTGCGAGAAAAACGGCCGCAATACGCCGATAGACACGACAAAGTTATTTTGCAACATGACAATGCTCGGCCACATGTTGCACAAGTGGTCAAAACATACTTAGAAACGCTCAAATGGGATGTCCTACCCCACCCGCCGTATAGTCCAGACCTTGCGCCATCCGATTACTATCTCTTCCGATCGATGCAACATGGCCTGGCTGACCAGCACTTCCGTAATTACGATGAAGTCAAAAAATGGATCGATTCGTGGATTGCGGCAAAACCGACCGAATTTTTCACAAAGGGAATCCGTGAATTGCCAGAAAGATGGGAAAAAGTAGTAGTAAGCGATGGACAATACTTTGAATATTAAATTTGTAACCATTTTACGTCAATAAAGTTTCAAATTTCGAAAAAAAAACCGCACGAACTTATTCATAGTCCTACAGTAGTCCTTAGTCATAGTACATATGAAATAGGGATTTTTTTGCATTCCAATATCGCGTCCCTAATCAAGAAAACCCAACACGTCTTACCCAACACGATTACCCAATAAATGTTAAAAGCTCTTTGTTAGCCGCATTCCCAACAACTAGAAGTACGGCTATGGGTATAAGTGGGTGGAATCGGCCATCTAGGTCCAGAAACATGTTGAGAAAAATCTCAACATTCTTTACCATTTATGACACCCTCCTACTGTTATAATGCTTAAGTCGATCAAGATGCAATCAATGTCCTTTAAAGATAGTCAGGAGCACTCAAGGCTCCCAGCCAATTGACGGTGCATTCAAATCTCTTTTCACTCACAGAGACATTGGAGGCCGATGTGCTGGTTGTGCGGGGAGCCTTTGGAGTAGAGTCTCCGCACACAGAGAGTACAACTATTAATTTGACTATCTGTTGTGTGACTTTAAGCAGCTGAACTTCATTTCAATTAAGCTGCACTGCCGCGTTACACCATGCAGCTCTTGAAATCTTAATAAAGGGTGTTTTTTAGAGGTTAGGTTTTCAAGTTGGCACTACTTTTTTCGTAGATGGTCTTTTTGACAGCTGTCACTTGATTTATGCTCAGTTTGGTTTGCCATTTCATAATGAATAGACTTACACCTGAACAACATTTGCAAATCATGCAAATTTATTACGAAAATAATGGTTCGGTTCGCGCGACGCATCGAAGAAAATTTTGTTCAGCCGGCCATAATGTTACAGTCAATGGAGAGCGCTATAGAGCCATGATTAATGACTTTTTCGTACCAGAATTGGACGATGTTGATGTGGACGACCTTTGGTTCCAACAAGATGGCGCTACATGCCATACAGCCAACGCAACAATCGATTTATTGAAGGAAACTTTTGGTGAGCGCATTATCTCGCGCCGTGGACCTGTGGCGTGGCCTCCAAGATCGTGCGATATAACACCGCTGGACTATTTCTTGTGGGGCTATGTGAAGTCGCTTGTCTACGCAGATAAGCCCGAGACGATTGACGTCTTGGAAGAGAATATTTGGCGCGTTATTGCTGACATACGGCCCCAATTGCTGCAAAAAGTGGTCGAAAATTGGGCCTCTCGGCTGGAATTTATTCGAGCCAGCCGCGGCGGCCACTTGCCCGAAATCATTTTTAAAACATAATGGCAAACCCTTATCTTTATAATAAAGCTAAATTCTTGGCCATAACATTAAATTATATACGTTTTATTTCATCTTGAAAACCTAACCTCTAAAAAAAACACCCTTTATATGTCAGCGAATGCGGCCGCCGCATTCACAGAGAGAACGGAGGTTCGAATCTCGATGAAACACTAAAATTAAGAAAAACATTTTAGCGGTTCCTCAGCAGGCAATGGCAAAACCTCCGAGTGTATTTCTGCCATGAAAAAGTTGCTGCTATGGCAACCATTAGGCTCTCACAGTAATTTATGGGTGATTATCATTCGGTTGGCTCCATGATAGGAACATTTTTTTTCATACCAAATTTCAAAACCAAACCAAAAACGGACTACTATGATACTCATCAGACTCGGGCAGTGGCTTATGTGTGACTATCATTCAGAGATTACAGAAAAAGATTTTTCTCATAACATTCATTCCTGACGATGAAAAAGCGTCTCACGAAAAACCGTCCGCCTTTTGAGGGCGTCATAAAACTATAGGTATTTTCATTTGTGATATGACAACAAGCCGTATATCAAAAATTAGAGGGCAGGCTGTTATAATGTATACTCAGAACATGTTAAGTACCAGGAAAGGTCTGACGCAGAAACACAGAACAACCTCTGCTTTGAATTCAAGGCAGCAATCTGTAATCGTCGGCTGCCACAGCCGAATTGGTATGAGACTACCATTCGGAAGTGCGTAGATTCAATATCGTGCATGAAATACCAAAATAATAGAAAAAAGTGATTTCTAATAGGGGTAGCCCTTCGGCAGGCAATGAAAAACCTCCTAGTATATTTCTGCCATGAAAAAGTTCCTCATAAACAAAAACATCTGCTTTTCGGATTAGGCTAACAACTGTAAGCATCTATTCAACTCTGTATGTTCTGCTAATAGGTACACTGGGCTTTCCCAATGCTTCTTTCCCATTAAATTTCACTTGAAGTGAGTGGAGTAGCATCCGCTGCCAGAAAGTATGTCGATTTCAAAAGCAGTCCGCAACTAATAGATTGGCTCTTTGATAGTGACTACCTCCTCTTGGATAACACTGCTGTAATATGCAAGCCTTAATTTAAGCTTCATAGAGAGCTCTTCGGAAACAGTTTGTCGATCATTACGTTCGTCTAGATTCGAACGAGCCAAGCGCGCAGAGGTGATGCATTTCGTCCCATCTCACCATTTAGGGTGTGTGGAAGATCTATTGTGTGTGCACACTGCCTGGTGGCAGCTTTTATAATTTTTGAGTACCTGTAGTAAGAAAGCACAAATTCCGCGCCTATTTACCTAATATCGGTATATTTTTTTGAAATATTTACGAGCATTTAGCCAGCGTTAAGCTTCACGGAACAGGAATAGTCTGTAGAGCCTTGCTGATTTCAATGACAGTAGCTCCTTACACTCTTTCTAGCACGCAATAGCGTTGCTTGCTGCTTTAAAATATTCCCAAAAGGCAGGATGTCTAATATTTAAAACAAAAATTTTACTAGGATTCTATTCTTAAAAACCACATTCACTAGGATGCCACAATGTTTTTTTGTTTTTTTTTTAATGCTACTCCCTTAATTTATTCTGGGGCCAAAAAATTTTCCTCATTCACTACGCTTCCCCAAAAACAAATGTTCTTCTTAATGCTACCCCCTAAATTCTATGGCCACAAAAATGAGACATCATTTTTTTTTGTTGTATTTAATATTTACACGTGCGGCCTTTGAAAATTGCTACAATGCACTTTTGCGCAAATTTGCTGTAAAATATTTACCGATCGATATTATTTAATGTCTTCCTTTAATTACCCTTAACAAATGTCCGAAATATGATACCCATTACTTTATTCATTTCAATAACAAACAAATTTTATAGGCTCAAGTATCAGCACGCAGCGACCGCCAGCTAAGAATTTCGAATATTGATTTTTCAGCGAATTTTGTATGCTTTTTGTTTTAGGTGATGATTGTAGTTATTGGGAAAATGTTGCCGAAATAAGTATTAAGGGAATGTTGGCGAAATCACTATTCTTAGCCGTATTTATTCATATACATATATATGCTCATTAGGGCGGGTTGATTTAAAAATCGCTCATTGCTCTGTGAAAATCGTATTCTAGGGATCAAAATAAGAAACTTTGCGGAAGGAACCATACCTCTAAATCGAATTCTGATGTCCCCCAATTTGGGTCGAACGAAAAATCCCACTTTGACCCATTTAGAGTGCTCCAATCGAGTCCAAATGTATGACCGACCCCCACTAACTTTGGACGGCCGATCCACCCATGCCAGTGGCACACCCCCTAGAACTCCCCTGGGGGGTTCCCCATGCAATCATTTCAAAATATCACCATTTTTGGCCTTTACATGAGAAAAGAAACTAAAAAGTTCGACCCAAATTGGGGGTCATCAGAATTCGTTTTAGAGGTATGGTTCCTTCGGCAAAGTTGCTTATTTTGATCTCTAGAATATGATTTTCACAGAGCAATGGGCGATTTTTTTGCCTCCTCACAAATCGACCCGGCCTAATGCTCATATAGTTAATCCTGTCATAAGTTATGTTACAAGTTCTGAATTTACAATAGTTTTTTTAATGAAGTTAGTTTAGTAATTATGTAAATATTAAAAATAAAAATTTTAAATTTTCATTCAAAATGGTCACCATTTGCTTTCACACAAGCCTTCAAACGTTTAGGTCATTTATCCATTGGAGCACACACGATTACCATGGATATTGACGTGGCTGCTCGAACCAAAGTTGGTTTGAGACACTGCAAATTTCTGTGAAGCCTTCGACAAGCTATGTTCTCTAATTTCTGACCACAAACTGTAGTTCAATGGATTCATATCTGGAATTCTAGACGGCTAATCTTCTGTGGATATGAACCCAATAATATTGATTTTTAGCCACTGCTGGATGGTTTTTGCCTTATGGGCTGGAGCGGAATCTTGCTGGAACATCCAACGCCCTCCATTGAAGAGATCACTGCTCTACTGCTTCACCACGCCTCCTAAGACATTTTGAAGAGATGTAACGCCCCTACAAAACACTCTCCACCAAACCCATAACGGAGGCGGGGTGGTGTCTATGCTGACCAATTGGAACAACATTTTTTGCGTCTTTAGAAGTTTTAGCATACGTTTTGTGATTTTTCTTATTAAAAGCTTTTTCAACAGTGAAAATTTTCTCATCTGTGAAAAGAATATTTTCATGGTTGTTGCCCGGATAAACTGTTTGCATCTGTCGAGTCTAATTTTCATCAAACGCGTTCAAAAGAGGGCCAGTTGAGCGACGGAAGGCTGTCATATGGAGATCATCTCTAATTAGTCTTGGCATGGATCTGGTCGATATATACATTTCCCTAAAAATGATTTTCTGCTTTTTAAGGGGATTTCTGCGAATTTTTCTCGAACGGCTTTTATGGCTCCACTAGTTCGCACCATGCGAGGACGTCCACATCTTTTTCTGTCTGTCACTAGAGACATTCTCGAAATAATAAGTTTTTTCAGCAACTCGTAAATCTCACTTGCATTTTTAAGACACTTTTGTAATGCAATCATTGCAATGCAATTTTTCTTAGCTCTCCACTCCATTGTTAACAAGCGAAATTTGCCACGAAACTGAGTATAATTTATGAGTACCCAATGCTTACAAACAAAAGCAAAACTAACGGAACTTTTTTCTGTGAATTTGTAAACTTTGTCACAGAATTTATGGCAAGAGTAAGTATACGAGTACAATCGGTTCTTACCTTTATTGGGCGTTTCGCCGAGCTGCTTTTCCTATTTGTGTCGTGCATCTTAATGTCGTTCCACAATTGAAGGGGCCTACAGTAGCAATCCAACTCCGAGCGGCAAATGATTTTTATGAGGAATTTTTTATTTTCATGACAGAAATACACTCGGAGGTTTGCTATTGCCTGCCGAGGGGCCACTGCCATCAGAAACAACTTTTTCTTCATCAACCAATTCGGCTACGGCGGTCGCCGGATTTAAAAACAGATAACTTCGATAACATACAAACAACTTTCGGCGAAAGTGAAGGTGCCGTTTTTAGTTCAGCGGTTTTAGGGATGGTGCTGAGAATTATTTATATCGTAAATAAGCACACCCGGTAATAAAGCGCCGCTATTTTGAATCTCTTCCATAGATTTAAAAATATCTGATGTCGATCGAAAAACTTCAATCTTACTTAGTCAAGAGTTATTTGAAACTCTCGCAAAATCCTGTCTATTTGATTGGATGGCAACTGATGTTTGCGCATACATTCAGCCGTGTCTACTTGGAAATTTACATATACGTAATTATATCTCTGCATTGGTTTAATTTGGCCGAAATAGATTCGGATTTCACAGCCAATTGACAAAGAGATAATTGAATATGCGACTTAACGTCGCCAGCGGGGCGAGAGCAGGAGAGAGGCGCCTCGTAGCGAACGCATGCAAATAATAATTAAGTGCAAATTAGAATAGTCACCGAATGGTGTGGTGAATTACTGAACGGTGGTGGTATGTTTGCACAATTTAATAAGTGTCTCTTGGAATGGTCACTCATTATAGACACATTGTCGACATTACATACATCCTCAAGTACGGCATATCACAGCAAATAAACGTATTGCGGTACATTTGTGGCGAAGCTGGGTATATTTGCAATCACCACACCATCACTATACTAACAGAGGCCAAGAATAATTTCTGTCTATTATGCAATGTATGTATGCATGAGAATGTGTACGCTTGTTTGCGCAAATATTAGCGATTACGTTTGTAAGTGCGGTCGGTCTTTTATCCAACTGTCTTTAGCGTTTTGCGTGTGGGCGTAAACGGACGTGTGCATGTGAGCGTACGAATGGCTTTGTGCTAATTGCGGTGCATACTAATTAGTAGCTTTGTGAATGTAGTAATTTCCAGTGAAATTGGATGTGTGCAATAGTTCTTCGTAGTTTGTGATTGTTAATGTGTCCTTCTTGCCCAGCTTATCCACTTTTGTGATCTAAGTGCTCTCACACTTGCCCCAATGCACACATTTTGCCTTAAGCGTCTGATTATGGCACTTGGTTGTGCTCGCGTAGGTCTTAAGATTTCATTTGGTACACTTTTCATCAGAAATTCAGCAGAAGCAGAGCCAGGCTTTAATTGGTTTGCTTTTTAATCAGTTGGTTAATTTTGGTATTAGAAACATAAAACATGGCCTGTTTTACACTTCCACCGAATATTAACAGTACGACTAGTGGCTTACTCAGTACCGTGCAAGAATTGCAAGCAAGGAAGTTTTCTTGAATGTGCAATACTGAAACATCCGTTAACAGATTTTCATCTGTTATCGGTCTGCTTGGAAAGTAGGTCTGCTTGTGACTTGTCATTACTCTATGGCATTCGCAGTCTTTGGCCACCTGCCTCACAATAGCCTTTGTGATTTAGTTTACAGTTCTATAGTTTAGTTTCACAATTACTTTGGAATCAATTTGCCAGCTACTTACTGTGTGGAAGAAATTCGCATTGCACTGGAAATTACTGCGTTTACTTATACGCACAGGCACTGTACCGGCAATATCAATGACGTGCACTGGCAGTGCCTCATCAATCTTATCAATTATCAATCTGTTCATTTATCATTCATTCATGCTTAATTTCAAAAGGCATTTTATGTATTACTAAGGTGTTGGTTCTTGCTACAATTCTGCTTCTATTACTTACCTAAATTAACAACTCCTCGCTCTAGTAAAGCCAGTCATTCATAGAAGGCTTAGCGCTAGTCCTTGCATAAGTATGGTACTAATACTTTTAAGATATGTGTACCTGATAGTGGCATGTAAAAGCAAATTCAATCAGGGTTTGAGGGTGGATGGTAATGAGAAAAGAGTAAAGAAAAATATTAAATGGCAGCAGCACTCCTATAATACTCGTACTGGTATTTTAGCATGGCAAATTACTTAAACGGCTACCGTGACCGAGTGGGTTGGCACGTGACTACCATTCGGATGTACACAGGTTCGAAACCTTGGTCACGAAACCCAAATTGATGAAAAAGTTAAAAATTGTCTCATAAAAAACTATCTGCCGTTCGGAGGCGGCACTAAATTATAGGTCTCTCCATTTCTGGAAAATCTCAAGATGCACTAGGCTAAACACTCCAAAAAGGCGTAAGCGCGCAAATTGACGCATACACCCTCGCGTACCCTCCTCCTAATTATGGTGTGCATCTTGATGTTGTTCCACAAATGGAGGGACCTACAGTTTTTTATGAGGAGCTTTTCCATATTATATTCGTATTGCACGATGTGTATAGTTTCGCTTTTCCGCATAGGCGGGAGTGATGTGGGGTAACACAAACCTAACCTATTTTATTTATTTGAACCGCCACACTTTCTTATGGGCGCGTAACACAATAAGCCCCATTTAGATAAAAGGAAATTGTTGAATGTTGAACACTTAATTCCTAAAACATCATAGGTTTTATTTAATCTCATTAAATTATTTAATATTTTAAATCAAAATAATTAAAAATTGATGCTTGATAAATTTACTATAAATGCGAGTATCTATCACCATTTTATTATTGAATTTGAAAAAAAGTCATTTCACTATTGATTTCATTGAGCACCATCACAATTGTCAAATCATTTTGTCGCCTTTAATTTTCAGATAACAATAATCTCTCAACCAAGTATTCCCTCCAATATACACTTCAATCTAAAATTCGTTTTTGTTTTGTTCATTTAGTTTTTTTTTTCTTATTTGTGGTTATGAAAAAGTTTGATTGCACATTCACCTGTCAATTTACTTAGCTTTATTTTGACATCAATTACAGCGAAACAGAACTGAGCTGTCAACTGATTTTGACCTCGTTGGATGGCAAGAAAAAAATTTAAAAAAAATATCAACTTATTTGCAAACTCTTCGTACGTTTGCATGTGTGGCGCATGCATGCTTTATTACGTATATGGCCAAGCATCTCCTGCAATTTGTGGCGTAAAGGAACCTACAGTTTAATGCTGCCTCCAAACGGCAAATGATTTCTATGAGAATATTTTGCATAGCGTAAAAGTGCTCGGAGTTTGCCATCTGCCTACGTGCAGAGATCAATTCAGACAGAAATAGTTGGAAAGAACGAAATGCCATTCTGAGCGACAAATTGACGACACTCAAGGCTCTGTCAGCCAATGAGGTTAAGTTCTCACTGATCCTTGAGTGTATCGAGAAACTGAGTTTGTTAGGAACGCACAATCGCATCCGGCTCATATAGGTCCCAGGACAGAGGCGAATGAAGTAGCGGATACTCTGGCTAGAGAGGCTGCGGTCTCGCTACCAACAGAACCCAAGTCCTTCCTGGCTACGGGACAGCACACAATTAGTAAAACCCTAGGAGTGAAGATCCAAGACTAAGGAAGGCTGCGGTCTCGTTACCAATAGAACCCGAACCCTTCCTTGCCATGGGACAGCACACAATTAAAGAGAAGCTGAGGAGTGAAGAGCTAAGACTAAGGAAGGTTAATTGTGGGGCTACACCAGGTGAAATCCTTACTGGCGGGGCACAATCAAAAGAGACTTAGCAAAGTCATCCCTCCCTAAGGTTAAACGGAGAATATTTACGGACATTCCCATGGGCCATTGCAGATTGCACAGAGTAAGGATGCACAGAGTTAGGATGTGGTATATTGACTCTTGTCGTTTCTGCGACCAATTCCGGAAGACTAAAATACACCTCCTCCTTGAGAGTAGCGCTATAGCGCGAGGAGGTAGACACATCTCGGCTAATTACAGCCAGAAGAAGAACACATACGCTCAGTCCAACCCAGCTCTGTCCTGAGTTTAATAAGGGAACTGGGCTTGGATGAGATGCTGTAATGAGTAGAGGGCACAAAAGACCACAAGGTGGAAGTGCAAAACTCAAATTAAATCTATCGGCTATGTAAATGTGCTCGAAGGTTTGACATTGCCTGCCAAGATGCTACTGCTATTAGAAAAAAACTCTATTTTGATATTTTATGTTTGATTATTTGATATCTTCTGTTCAAATTATACTTCGAACCCTGGACTAATCGAGTTATGGTCACGCACAAAACTCGCTCACTTTTAATCCGCTCATGGTCACTTTGACGACGCTGTTTTGTGTCAATTAAATTTTATATGGGTAATACAATATGTAAATATTTTTTTTCTTTTGCAACAAATATCGTACGAAAATATTTAGAATTATTGTTCAGTGAGCCAATGAGAGGTGTCCGTACATTCAGCAACACCTTGCCAACTGACAAATAGTACTCAAACCCAAAATGGCTGCTAAACAATATCAACCTGTAACTGCAAACACACATCTGAGTAAATTATTTTTGAAAAATTCCCAATAAATTGCGTCCAAATACGAGTATCAACACTATGCCATGTAAATATGCGCCTAAATAAAAAATAACTTTTATTCCTATTAAATTTTCAAAAATTATTTTAAAATATTATTTCAATTGCAATTGCACAAATACAACTCACTTACTCACACACACACACACATTTATAATGGCTACAATTTTATTCGCGCATTTTTTGTTGCATAACCAATTTTCAGTCAATCAAGCGAAAAATAACAAAATCACAACCCATAACTGCTCGCATTTAAAACTGAATTTCCGTTTCAATTTCCAGTTGTAGCTGATTGTGTCGAAGTATCCACCGAATGAGCAAATAAATAAATAAATAGCTAACTCATTTTGTATAATTTTGTATAATAACAATTTGTGCGCAATCTAGAATTAAAGTAAATTTATTGTTTATTGGCATCGAATAACATTTAATGATGTTTTATTTGGGTGCAATCGACCGGTATTGAAGGGCGGTGACCTGCGGGGAAATGCTTGAACGGTACAACATGTTTCTGGTTAATCATTGAATCTGTTTCGTTGGAAACCAGCAACTATTTTTTTAGTGACTAGTTCCCTACCAGTTTAAGGCAAGGTGAATGCGGAAAATTTGAAAATAAATTGTGTTTTAACAAATAGATTAGAAATTTGCAAATATAAAAGAAAAAAAGCCGACACGAGTGGCAAATCATTTTCTATGAGGAGCTCTTCGATGGTAGAAATACACGCGAAAGATTGCCACAGCCTGCCGAGGGGCGGCCGCTATTCGAAAATAAACCTGTCCACTTCCAAATGGAAGACATGCACCACCCCATTCGTCTACGGCGGTAACCAATAACAAAGATCATCACTACAATATTTATCTATCTTCAAAATTTTCTATTTTTATTAAGGAATGATAACCGTTAACCATTTTGCTTTTACTATCTAAGAGGTTAGACAGCCGCTTTCTAAAAAATCACTGTAAACTATAAGCTACAAACACCAAATTATAGCCAAGTTGATGTACTTTAGGTCCTCATTGACTTCGGCAAGCGAAATGAAGAAGAATCAGAAGCTGAGATTTCTTACCCTGCGATTGCATAAATTTTCAGTTTATAATACAAAAATTCTTGCCCGTATAGTTTGTCGATGCTCTGAGCGCAAAGGCAAGATATGTCAACTGCTAAGATTCTACGAACTAGTGAAAGTAAGGAGGAGAATCTAAATATTTGATAATCTAAATTGTATCGCAAAGGCCCTAGTCACAAGTCATGGTACTGATGGGAGTGTTGCTGAATGACACAGTCCACACCTAATTTACACAAAAATGCCATTTTGATACACCACTTGTAGAACCACTGGCTTTTATTGGTCGAACGATTTTGATTTAACCATCGAGAATTCCCCCAGCGTTCTATGTCGTAGAGCACCCAGAGTTAGGCACTCTCACAGATAGTGAAACACTACTTCCTTAGATTCTTCTTGATTGGAGCTTCTGCATCTGTCATTTTACGGTCTCCCCATCTTCCTCGGATGGTGTTCCAAGGCCAATGGTCGGTTATTATTCACGTAATTCTAAATATGACTGCTAGTTGTTTTCTTAACAACTCTGCAGTTCTGAATTTGTTTAAATTGGGTCATGTTTGTTTAATTGTTCTGAAGGTGTCCGTGTTAGTCCATCTGTCAATGGCGTACTTCTGGAATAGCGAGAAGATCTTCCTTTTGCACACGCTCTGGCGATCTCCTATTTCTACCGTTTCGGATTCGTTACAGGATGCCCTGCGTCTTGCCAGTTCATTGGATTTCTAATATTCTTCTATGCTCTTGTGGCCAGGTACCCAGATGAGAGTATCTCTGTCCTGCGCGCCACAGTAATTATCCTATACTCCTACGGTTGATGGTCTTAACATTTAAACTGATCACAAATTATCAAAGCTCTATTACCAATAAATAAATGCTTAAGCATATCACTCACGATACCGGCTCTGCCATACGAAAGCTTTATTATTAAGCATCAGGAATTTTAGATTTAGGTGCGGTACTGATTAGTCAAATTTGAGACTAGTTATAAACTAGTTTCTGATTTATTTACGGAACTATCTAAAACGTCCAAGGAATTAAGTGCCAAAGAATTAAGCCTTAAATCGCAGCCTTCGAATTTAGAACTATTTTCGATTTTCGTCGCGAAAGATATTTCTATACAATTTAGTACTAGTTCCGAGCTTCCGAACTATAGAGGTAAAACAGATTCTGTATATACCAAATATCATTTACCCGATTTTGTACTCATTTATAGTCGTCGAAAAAGAGATACTTTCGTATGCATCAGACTTCATTTACCGAATTTATTACTAATACAAATTTAGTACAGCACCAAAAATGGCAAGCTTTCGCATAAACTAAAAATAATTTATCAAATTTAGAACCAACTTATAACCAGCGAAGAAGAGGCTATTTCCTATCTTATCTATAGTATTTAGTACTAATTCCTAACTATCACAGTACGAGTGCTTTCATATAGACTAATTGTATACTGTCCAAACAGGCAAGCTCTCATATATACTAAAGCCTATGTATCAAATTTAGTACTAAATTATAACCATCAAAAAAGGGTGATTTGGTATAGAGGGTCCCTTATCTATAGAGTTTAGTACTGATTTCTAACTATCAGAGTACAAAATCTACACTATACTTCATGTTTCAAATTTAGTACTAGTTGTAAGCTTTCCTAAAATCCAAGCGTTCATGTACTCTTGCGCTCATTTACTAAATTTAGTACAAATTTATAACCATGGAAAATAGTTACTTTCGTATGGTCAAGACATTATCTATGTATACTATGTACTAATTCCTAACTATCAAAGTAGAGGTGCTTCCATTATATCTCATCTCTCGAATTTAGTACAAACTGTGGACTCTTCAAATATGGTATAAAGGCTTTTATATGCACAAGAAATCGTTTATCGAGTTTAGTACTAAATTAAAATCGTCGTAACAGATATGCTTTCGTATACACTAGATCTCAGCTATTGAATTTAGTACTCAATTCTAACTATCGAAGTAGGAGTGCTTTTATATACACTATGCCTCATCTCTCAAATTTAGTACCAGCTGTAAACTTTCCAAAATGGCTAGTTTACATGTACACAAGAGCTCATTTATTAAATTTAGTACTAAGTTATAACCATAGAAAAAGAGATGATTTCGTAAGGACCAGACCTGATATATCAAATTTAGTACCAGTTGTAGACTGTTCATAAAGGCAAGCTTTCATATGCATTAGAAATCATTTATCGGGTATACTACTAAATTAAACTCGTTGAAACAGAAATGCTTTCGTATACATCAGATCTCACCTATCGGCTTTAGTACCAGTTTTGAACCACCAAGCTTCTGAGCTGCTGAAAAGGGATGCTTTCGTACACACTAGATGCCACGTATCGAACGACTCTTAAAAACGACCAACCTTCCGTATGCATCAGATCTCATTTATCGGATTTAGATTTTCTAAATAATTTTCTTTCAGTTCCGTTACTTACTTTCGACATCGCATTGCTTTTTTTCCACAATTAAAAAAAATAAATTCATAAAAATAAATTTAAATTTAAAGGAGCGTGTTTCCTTTCACTAGATTCACGTGAATCTCTTTCTCTTTTTCTTTCTTGATTTCTCTTTTATCTACTTTCATCTGCAAAGCACGCTAGGGGCGTTATGGTACGGGCATACTCCAGATTATATGGACGTAAAGTGCACACGTACATGTTTTCCTCTATGTTTGTGCTGATATGTTGACAAAATGACTTCACAAATATATTATTTACTGTTAGTTGATTATCCGTGAAGAATGTAAACAACTTATTTATCGAAGCACACAAACTCATATCTTCCAGTGCTTGCATATAAAGGAAAAATTTAATTATCAGTTTGGCAGCAGATATATACACACACGCGTGCATATAAGATGTATAACCATAAATAGATCGAATTTATTTTATTTTGCGCAAACAAAAAGTGATACCTACATGAATTTCTTAAATTTAAAGTGAAAGCACAAAAAGTTATTTATACTTTTGGTTCAAAATCTAGGGACTTGTTGAAAACTTTGGCATTTCTTACATGTCTGTACTCACATAAACAAGTATGTACACTGGGAGTAATTCCCATAAACTCAACTGTTAAAACTTGAATACTTTGCATTAAGTTATAACTAGAAAGTTGGGAAAGTTCTCTAGGGCAAGGCTAGTATTTGCTGTGAAAAGACTAATGGATAAACTTAGCTGTTTTTTCTCAGTTTTGTGTCTCTGAGTTCAAGAGCAAGTCTCAAATTGACACCACATACACCGATTTTTCGAAAGCGGTTGACACGGTTTTGCGCAAAATTCTCCTCTGGAAACTTGGAAATCTAGGCTTCCACTCGGTTTCACTTTTATCGCTGAAATCATATCTGTCAAATAGAATCTCATTTGTTGAAATTGGGAATATTAAATCTCATGCATTTGTGTCAACTTCTGGAGTACCACAAAATAGCATTCTTGGTCCTATCCTGTTTATACTTTTTATTAACGACGTTGGCCGTTGTTTCAAGTATTCTAAATATTTACTCTATGCTCCAACTTGAAACTTTTTCGCGGCATCTCCAGTCTATCGGATACATTGTTATTACTAAAAGACTTGAATGCTCTGAATGGCTGAGCTCTTCAAGGCAAATTATGCCTTAATACTAGTTAGTGTTATGACATGACGTTTTCCAATTCTATGGATCCCCTCTCTTCAACTTAGGTTAGGATAAATTGCTGCCCAGGCAAACGACCTATTTGGACACATATTCAAAATTCGTCCGTTGTGTTACCATACAGGAAAAAAGGAAGAAAGGACTTAGAAATTGGTGGCTACCAACAGTGGCTATGTACGTTCGTATTAGCCGTTTCAAGCTACTGATGAATTTCACCAGCTTCAACTTATTATGCTCCAAATGTGGCTCTTGGCTCAGTTCATGAAATTCGTTAATGAAAATCGTATATCCTGCTTTACTCCGTTCGCAGTTGGAGTATGCCTCCGTCATCTGGAAGCAGATGTATTCCTCACATTATCTTAGAATTGAAAAAGCTCAAGTTCAACGCAGGTTCTACGTTTCTCTCCAACCTTTACAATTTGATAGTCCCTTGCCATCCTACAGTGCTAGGGACATGCTTATCAATGTTTTATCATTGAGATTCGACGACTTACTCAAATCTTAATATTTATATACGATGTAATATCCGGCACGATTGACTTGCCAAATTAGTTTGAATGTTCTTAATAGAATACTTCGCTCTTATAATCCATTTTATCTTAATTACGCCCCTCTAACAAAATGACTTGAAGAGTGTAATCGACTTTATTGTCTTCATTTTGCAATTCCAAGGTCTCTATTTAAATCACTTATTGCATCTTATTGTTTGTTAAATAAACTGTCAATATAAAATAATTTGAGCTTTGAACTTTGATCTAAACACCTTTTGTGCCCTCTGCTAATCACAATAACCCAGCAGAGCCCAGTTTCCTCTGTAAGCCTAGGATAGGCTAGGGTTGGGATGTGCGTAGGTGTTTTTCTTCTGGATATACTATGTCGAGATGTCTACTCTTTGCTGCTGCTTTGGCAGGTAGAATTTCTGGCGAATAATCGCAAAACCATTAGGAAACGGTGGACAAATCGGCATCAGTTTTAACCCTTTCAATACGAATTTTTTTTAAGGGGAAAAAATATTTAACCATGAAAAGTTATTACTAGTGATCTAAATAGTATATCCTCTTGTATAAATAAAGAAATTATTTCTAGGAATTGAGAAAATGTCCTGGGAAAACATTGTCCCACCTGTAATGAACACTCAGTAGATCTATAATTGTCGTTTTTCCACTTACTGACCTAGCACGTGCTACGATTTAACTACGACTGCAAAACATGTGTAGAGAAAAATACAAAGTATAACGGGTCATACGGAGCATAATTGATGGTATATCTCGTAAAAAACTGATGGGAAGAAAATACACAGCGATGCAAAGAAATATTTGGCATTTACAAACGAAAACACTCATTGGGACATATGTGTCCCGTTAGTATTGAAAGGGTTAAGCTAGGATGAATTATAAATACAATTAATATTACTTACTATCAATACTAACTATTAATTACTACTAATTACAGTAATGATTGGCGCTTATATCCTTAATTGGCTGTTTGGCCACCTATCTGTAGCGTGCAGCTAAATTTTTTTCCACAAATGGCAGGACCTAAAATTTTACCCCATCTCCGAATGGATAGTTTATTATTACGAGCTTTTTCATGGCAGAAATACACTCTGAGGCTTGCCATTGCCGGCCAAGAGGCAGCCGCTTTTAGAAAAATGTTTTCTAGTCTTTGGGCCCGGGCACTATTGAATGGTACTCATGCACAAACCCATTCGGCTACGGCGAACTTATAATTCTTACTATTAACTAGGCGGCCGCCGTAGCCGAATGAATTGGTGCGTAACTACCATTCGAAATTCACAGAGAGAACGTAGGTGCGAATCTCGGTGAAACACCAAAATTAAGAAAAAAATTTGTCCAATAGCGATCGCCCCTCGGCAGGCAATGGCAAACATCCGAGTGTATTTCTGCCATAAAAAGCTCCTCATAAACAATATCTGCCGTTCGGAGTCGGCTTGAAACTGTAGGTCCCTCCATTTGTGGAACAACATCAAGACGCACACCACAAATAGGAGGAGGAGCTCGGCCAAACACTCAAAAAGGGTGTACGTGCCAATTATGTATAAATATCAATACTTAACAGACCTCACCTAGCTTAGAAAAATATTCGCATGACACCGAATAAATAAATCCCAATAAAAATGATTAAGAAAGACCCCAATGCATGATCGATTTGGAAGTTTTTATAGCTTTTGTTATCAGTGAAAAAAAAACAAAGAAAAAAAATATTTTGAATATTTCAAAGCCACATGTGGTTTTCTATTCCCCATTGGCAAATTATTCTGAAACTCGCTTGGTCTTACAGTTGAATACACCAAAAAGCAACAACAATACACATTTCAATAGCAAACTTTCGTTTTCTTTCATTTAGTGTGAAGTTTGAAAATAAAGAAATTATTTGTTTTAACTTTGCCCCAAATGCAGCAACAGCAGCAGCGGCAATGCCAGCAGCAGTACAATGGAATTGATGGAGAATAACACATACAAAATGCACGCATAACTACACACAACACATGCCCGCTTGCATGTTTGTATATATATATATACATGAAGGTGTATGCGTGTACGTAAGAGCCAAAACTGAAAATAAATATTTGTTTGAAAACAAAAGTTTTGGTAGAATTCGATAAAAGTCGAAAGAGCTTAAAGATGCTTCGGTGAGCTCGAATGTGTGGTTGGCTTCCCAATGCATTCAAAATAAAATGCCATTTGCAGCATACTCAACGAGAGCAGCACATAGCATACATACACTAGTATACAGGGTGAGACACCTTGGTGTAACCTAAGGCAAGAAAAACCAGACATTCACATTACGTTTGAAGTCATGCATGCAGAAGCATATTTTGTTCATAAAATTGTTCAGAACTTTTTTCCTGGCTTCTTGTCTCTAACTTTCGAAAGACTTGTGCGATACTCCGCGATTAAGAGGCTAGATCGTTACTGGAGCAAACAAAAAGTTTAAAGCGTTAAAATTGTAGCTCTGTGCATGAAACACCAAAATAATAGAACACGCTTTTTCTAAAGCTGTCGCCCTTGAGCAGGCAATGCTAAGACTCCAAGTAGATTTTTGCCGCGAAAAAGCTCCTCATAAAAAAATCCAAACACCAGACAAATGGTGCCGTTCGGAGTCGGCTAAAAACTGTAGGTCCCTCCACTTTAATTCTCCACAATAGGAGGAGGAGCTCGGGTAAACAGAAATGGCAGACCGTGCCACCGAAATTCCAAAATTTACACCAACTGCTGCTTCCTGCAGTTGCATTGACTATTCAAAAATCGCATACGAATTCACCGATCGCCAGTTCTCTAAATAAGATATGCCTGTATTTGGACGACCCTGTGCAATACCACTAAATGCATTAAGCTAAATGCTTATGGGTGTATTTGTGCAAAATGATGCAGGCTAACTTAACAGCTTTCTCCAATTGCCTTATTTTCATGAATAGATAGCGCATTGTGTGCTTCTGGTCTATGTGACCATATTTTCTCAAATATATGCGTGTGGAGATGCATTTTGGTAAATGTAAGATATGAATTGAATAAATTTAGTGAATCTACAATATTTTATGGTGAATGAATTTTCCGAGCACAAGAAAGTTGTTCAACACATCCCAATGCGGTAATTGATTACCAATGCAGAATTGCTTCAAATACCCGCACAGAAATACGATTGAATAATATTCTCGAATAAAATTCTGCACAATGCAGGAGAATCAGCCTACTCGTTACGTGTTTCGTCACGCAGTACATTTTTTTTGTGCGTTGCACTGGTGTGCACAAAATCTTTCTCACTTTAGTGAACACAAGGGAATATTACGCCGTGTAGCAATAAAAGTTTTTTAGGAAAAGTGTATATGTCCTTACAGCAATGGAATTTATATAGTACTGTCACATATCTTCTCAGATTTTCATTGCCTCATCAATTTAATATTCTAAAAAACATTAAAAATTCAAATTCAATTCATAGCGCAAAATTTAAAAAAAATATTTTAAATACTTATACTCGCTCACTACATATTTTTGCCGAGCTCCTCCTCCTATTTGTGGTGTGCGTCTTGATGTTGTTCCACAAATGAAGAGACCTACAGTTTCAAGCCGACTCCGAACGACAGATATTTTTATGAGGAGCTTTTTCATGGCAGAAATACACTCGGAGGTTTGCCTATTGCCTGCCGAGGGGCGACCGCTATTAGATAAATGTTTTTCTTAATTTTGGTGTTTCACCGAGATTCGAACCTACGTTCTCTCTGTGAATTCCGAATGGTAGTCACGCACCAACCCATTCGGCTACGGCGGTTTTTTAGAAAAAATGTATACGAGGGGTGCCTTTTATACGTCGGGATTAGAGAACAAAAACAAATTTTAATCACCGAAAATCACTTTATTGTTTTTCAAAATATTCTCCATGAAGATCTATACACTTTTGCATGCGTTTGAACCAATTGTCGAAGCACTTTTGCCACTCTGAATGAGGTACCTCCAAAACATGCATTCTGAATGCCGCAACCGCTTCTTCAGGTGTCGGAAAACGTTGACCTCTAAGTTTGTTTTTTACGTACGGGAATAAAAAGCAGTCACTCGGCGCCAAGTCAGGACTATACGGCGGATGACCCATTAATTCGATATTTTGGGTGCTCAAAAATGCAGTTGTTTGAGCCGATGTGTGAGAGCTCGCATTTTCCTGGTGAAGAGTGATCCGTCTTTGGCGATTGGTTTTCCTAATTTCTTGGAAGACAACTGGCAAACAAATGGTTGTGTACCACTCAGAATTTACGGTTCTGTGTTGTTCTAGTGGTACGGTTGCGACATGTCCAGTTTTTCCGAAAAAACAGGCGACCATTTGCTTGGAAGTGCTTCGTGCGCGAACCACTTTTGTTGGATTTGGCTCATCTTGAAACACCCATACAGTCGACTGCTGTTTACTTTCGGGCTCATACGCGTAAATCCATGATTCATCACCTGTCACGATGTCATAGACGTGTTTCAAAGCCCGCGATCGTATTTTTTGAGCATTTCCTTCGACCAATCGACACGAGCCTTTTTTTGAGCGATTGACAAATTGTGTGGGATCCAACGCGAACAAATTTTTTTGACAGTCAAATGTTTAAGCAATATTGAATGTATGCTGGTCCCACTAATGCCTTCAGCGATCCAGCGGATCTTGCAATATCAGTTCGCGCACAGCATCAATGGTTTTCGGAACAACAACTCATTTTGGACGGCCTTCACAAAATTCGTCTTGGAGTGAACTACGACCACAACACAAATAGCGCTGGTATTTCAAAACGTTCTGAGTACGTAAAAGCCAAAAACTGTCAAACTTTGCGATACAGCTGTCAGTTGCCAGATTGCAACACCAGGGTTGTCAAATCCCGAAATATAAAAGGCACCCCTCGTATGTCCTTACAGCAATGGAATTTATATAGTACTGTCACATATATTCTCAGATTTTCATTGCCTCATCAATATTTTAAATACTTATACTCTCTCACTACATGCACCTATTTAAATTTTGGTTTTGTTTACTTTTACCCAAGGCATATACTCGTATAGTACAATAATTTGAAAAATTTATTCTTCAACAAACGTGAAATTTCCTAATAAACTGTTTTAGAAAAAATATACTTTAAAATTATATATATAAAGTAGTAATGCATACTTCAACTTCATTCTTCTTCGAGTTTTATTAAAGCGTAAGAGAATTTTTCCTCCTATGAAGTAAAGTATACGCAGTGGATATCTCTTCATTATTAAGGCTGCCAAACCTGTTTAGCTTGGAAAATTGTTACAATATGGTGAGAAATATTATATTAGTAGATGTAGTAAATGAGCTTTGAAGAAATTATACAATCAAAAAATAAATTTTCAACGAGCCGAATTTACAAAAGAAGCATTAAAGCAAATATAGAGTGAATAGCGAAAATCATAGAATTCACAAGGAGCAAGACAACACATCAAAAATGAAAGTGAATTGGGCATACACTTCAAAAGACTCGCGAAGATATTGCAAAAATAGCTCTAGACAAGGGATTTACTGTCACGGCCGAAAATCGAACACGTAAAGGCGACTAGTTGAAGCAGAAACGCTACAAACAGGCCATTCATGGATACAAACAAAACTGCTTGCGTTATATGTATTATATAAGACTACACATTTGCCAATTGAAAACGGTCTCTCATATATATGCAAACATAACGGAAATGGGACGGAAAATGAAGACTTTCAGAGTAAGTTCAGCAAAATGAAAATACACCTAGTACTATTAAAGTTCTTAAAGGTAAGATCAACGTTATCCACAGGCAGGGAAAAGCTTGGGGACCCTCAGCTTGAGAGGATGCGCTTAGAAAGACCAATGAATGACTGAGCAATACATCTCGAATGTGAGATTTTGCATTCAAAGAAATGCTCGTTCTTTCAGAAAGGTTTTACTTTGAGTTGACTCGACGAATAAAAACCATGATTTATAAGAATCTAATTTCTCATAAAAGTTCTCTATATTTGATGGTGCAGCCCTTAGCGCCTTCGAGAAAAGCTTCAGCGAACGATTTTTGAACTTTTATATGCCGCATGAGCAGCTTGTTCATACCAGAAATACATCCCAAAGTTAGCCAGGGCCGAGAGAGCTATTAGAAAAAAATTTTTTCAAGCAATTGCTGTCGCAAAAAGTCAAACTTAACAAACTGCTGAAGGATATAAGCTTTTATAAATATCTTTATCCCGTACGGTTTTAGCAGGTGACGACAGAAGAAAAGAAAAACCAGTTTTTAGTTTTTAGTTTCACTTGGTGATCTTAATTGACAAGAAACACTTGATTGGCGCGCTTTGTAGTAGGTAAGTTAAATAGTTAAAATACCAGTCTGGTACTCACGGGTACTAAAGTGCCGTGAGGGTCCAATGGACTGATATCTATAGCCAACTAGAGCTGATATTGTTGGAGCCCTGCCTCAGGCCGCCGAAGGCCATATAGCTGCCAAGTGCTCGACAGACTCCTTCCCAGACGAGGGTATGTCGATGACCAGGTAGGAGATCTCTGAGACCAATTCAGTCGACCCTTTCCTGGAAAGCTCATCAGCTACTTTTTTATGCCCCGGAACCCATATCAGAAAATTTTTACCTGTACACCCAAGAGATTTGATCTCCTCTTTACAGGAGTTGAGCAGCCTGGATCTGCACCATGGCGTTGTGATTATCAACATTAATATCTCCCTCGCTCCAGCATTTTCTGAGGATTCTATATGCCTGTAAGACCGCAAGGACTTTTGTCTGGAAAATACTAGCAGTGCTCGGCAGTATAAAAGAAATAGATAAATTGGCTGACTTCAAGAAAACCTTTGACGCTTTGTTGAGCTCGGCTTCGCTCGCTGATACTTCAATTAAGAAGGAAATGTTAAAACTACTGAAAGAGCAAACATAAAGATGGCTTGTGATAGAAAATGGACTTATTTAGTATAATTTAGATCGAAAGAAATCGCTGGTATCCGTAAATATGCATCTATAATAGAGGGTAGAACCAACTTGGCGGCGTATATCAGAAACTGTAGAAACCTAGTGATATAATCAACACAAATTTTCGCTCTTACCGAACTCAATTAAGCCTTTAACCTCTATAATCATAAACAGGAATACACGAAACACAAAGCGTTTCCCAGCACGACAATGATCGCTCACGTGTAACTCAGTTCGAAGCCGAATGTGTAACAAACTTGTCATGTGAAATATTACTCCTGGACCACTCAGCCCAAACATCGCTCTTTACTACTTTTGCCTTTCTTGAACCTGTCTGAGCCGCATTCCCGTCTTATATTTATAAAGGCACAAAATTGGTCCAAATCTAGGATTGACAAAATATTGAAGAGTCTTTTTGGGCCCAGTTTTCATGTATACCCAAAAAAACAAAACAAAAAACAAAAAATGGTTGAACATTGTTGCTGGCATTGTATAATATTTTCTAGAATAAGTGTAAAACTATTTGACCGCAACGAATATTCCCATTTTTAAGGAGAAGAAATCGTAGTTTTGCACATTTATACAAGAATATGTGCACCTAAATAGTTTTCTATTGGCAGCAGATAAGTTATCACCTGAAAGTTTTCCAATTTAATTTAATTTAAAAGTTCCAAAACCCGACTCACAAGCCAAGAAAAAAGTATAGATTTGATTAAGCAGCCCCACTACGATAACGAAGATATCGAAGCAAACCACTCAATTTCATTCTACCGGCAGGTGTAAATTTCTGCCACTAACTGTTGTTCTAAACAAATAAAGACTTACATGTTCTAAATAATATTTAGCATCTCCATGTACACACACACATACACATGTTGTATAAAGTTTTTTGTGTGCTCACTTCTCATGCTCGTACATTTACCTGCCAATAAACCACAACAGCTTGCCAACCACATTGCTACGCCTAGTTGGCGTGTACCGTTACACCATTTCACAGTATAGTTTGAATGTTATAATTTACATATGTGTACAAATACCACTAACGGCAACACTAACAGTGGCAATAACTACAACAAGAGCAACCGAAGTGGCATTACCCATTGCAACAACAACAATTTTCTCTTTGTATACCCGCAAATAAGCAACTAAAATGCCAAACTACTTCAGCAAACATTCGAGTGCCAGCTACCTGTGTACCACACACATTCATACATGGGCATTAATACATACATACATACATAAATGCGTTCATTGAAATTTGCTAGTTTACTCGTTGTATATAATGTTGCTCATACGCCTCATATGACGGCATAGCGGATGATGAGGTGAAAGCAAAAACACACAAATACTTACTTGTCGGTGTACTTGTGCGTATGTAATGCGATGCAGAGTTATATTTCTACTACTGTTACGTATTTATAAACAGCACTAGACGTGTGGGAATAGTTTGCCTAGCTTTACAACTACATGTGTATGTACATAGAAAATATGCTGTGCTGCCTGTCAGTTATGTTTACTTAAATATACATAGGTACACAAATAAAAGTGTCAACTGAATAAACTACAGTTGCAATTGCAGGTTTTACTTGCCACAGAACTAGAAATAGCAAAATAACTAAGCAGCAATATTTTGAAAGCAACAACATATGCGGTTGCAACAACTTGAGTGAAGGTTTGTTAGGAAAATGGAATGGTTTCTTTTTTAGAAAAAAATTGTGTAATACGAGGAAAGTGAGAGTAATTGGATAGATGGCATAACGAGAAGGAATTGCGGTAAAACTTTATAGGATATTACAGAGAATTCTATGTTACAAAATAAAATCAATAATGAAATAAAATTAAATTAAACTATACAAGAAAAAAAACCCAAATGAAAATAAAAATAATTTAAGCTAAAGAAGAAAAGTAAAATACGGGGAAATTAAATTATAGTTAATTAAAAAAAATATCAATAAAATAAAATAAACAAATTAAAAAAAATAACAATTAGTAAATAAAATTTGCGGCCACCGTAGCCGAATGGGTTGGTGCGTGACTTCTTCTTCTTCTTCTTCTTAATTGGCGCGATAGCCGCTTACGCGATTTTGGCCGAGTTTAACAAAGCGCCGTTTCTTTCTCGTGCTAACCGGCGCCAGTTGGACACACCAAGTGAAGCCAAGTCCTTCTCCACCTCATCTTTCCAACGCAGAGGAGGCCTTCCTCTTCCTCTGCTACCACCAGCTGGTACCGCATCGAATACTTTCAAAGCCGGAGCGTTTGTATCCATTCGGACCATGACCCAGCCAACGAAGCCGCTGGATCTTTATTCGTTGCGCTATGTCTATGTCGTCGTAAAGCTCATACAGCTCATCGTTCCATCGTCTGCGATATTCGCCGTTGCCAACGTGCAAAGTTCCAAAAATCTTCCATCAGCCAGGTAGCTTGGTGTATCTTTTTATGCTGGAATCTGGTGCTGCAGACTACCATGTTTCGGGCGCCGGCGAAGTCGAGCAGCCTCTGTCCGTTACCGGATGTTTCGTTGTGCAGGCTGAATTTTCTGACTGTGGGACCAAAAATTGCTTCCTTGCCCACTCTGGCGTTGAAGTCACCAACCACGATTTTTATGTCGTGGCGGGGGCAGCGCTCATAGGAACGTTCCAAGCGCTCATAGAAGGAATCTTTGGTCGCATCGTCCTTCTCTTCCATCGGGGCGTGGGCGCAAATTAGCAAGATATTAAAAAATCGCGCTTTGATGCGGATTATTGCGAGACGCTCGTCCACCGGAGTGAACGACAGTACTTGGCGACGAAGTCTCTCTCCCACAACAAATCCGACACCGAATTTGCGCTCCTTTACATGACAGCTGTAGTAGACGTCGCAAGGTCCTATGTTTTTCTTACCTTGCCCCGGCCATCGCATCTCTTGGAGGGCAGTGATGTCAGCCTTTACTCTCACGAGGACATCAACCAGGAGGGCAGAAGCATCTTCCCCATTAAGGGGCCGGACATTCCAGGTGCATGCCCTCAAATCATAGTCCTTAGTTCGTTTGCAGGGGTCGTCATCAGTGTTGGAAGTTCTCATCCGAGGCTTTGTATATGCTTTCATTGGGGGAGGTTTTTAAGTGGCGGGTCCCAAACCCAGCGCACAACCAGCTATCCTGGAATGTTTCGCCTTCTCACTTTAGCTCACTCCCGAACGGGTGTTCGGAAGTTACCCAGAGGATACTTGGGCTAATCCCGACCGTTGTCAGCTGTTTGAACCATATGTAGAAGAATCGTCCAGGCCACTCCCAAGTGAATGGCGATCAGTAACTTTCCCCACTTGCGTGGACTTCTACACATGGAACCATCCACGATCCACCATGGTGCGTGGCTACCATTCGCAATTCAGAGAGAATGTAGGAATCTCGATGGAAGATCGAAATGAAGAAAAAGTTTTTTCTAATAGCGGTCGCCGCTCAGCAGGCAATGGCAAACCACCGCGTGTATTTCTGTCATGAAAACTCCTCATAAAAACTTTCTGCCGCTCGGATTCGGCTAGAAACTGCAGAAGTGTATGTGCCAATTATATATGTATCTAAATATATATGTACTATATATAAATATAGTAAATAAAATCAGAATGAAAAAGAGGTTGTCTGTAAAGTCAGTTTACTGACACTAGTTTAGTGTGACAACGTCATAAGAAAATACTGATGGAATGGTTGTATTTTTCAAAACAAAATTTTAATTTTATTTGTTTGATAGATATTTTGTATGGATATAGAGAAGAAGGTAAATGGAATCGCAATGTAATTGATCAAGTTACATTTAAACAAACGTGAAAAATGACGAAACCTTTATCAAATTCATGAAATATATGTTCAATTTCGATTGCGCATCAGACGTTAATAAGTCAACAACACTAAGAGGAACCATCATCGATTTGACTTTTTCAAGACACATTACACTCGAAACACTCCTATTCTCAACAGAGAAATTGTTGATTACTATGCACACAGGAAGAAGGCATATGCAAATACAAATATGTGAATTTATATACATATGCGCATATACATACATATATATGCTCACTCAAGTAGGAGAGAGCCAGATGTCGAACGTTGCCGAACGCGGAGGCCAGTTGTGCCTCTTTGTCCTTCGTTCCGCGTTCTCGCTTGCAGTTCAAGCAAGGTAATGCCGCATGAGCAAGATAACGCCGCATGAGCAAAGTAACGGCGCATTTTTTGGTGCGTGCAGACGGCTACATCGAGTTCAAAATAAATATCAAAAATAAATATTTATTTGTGACTAAAATAAATTAATTAAAAAGGATAAAATGTAATAAAATAAAATTGTGTAAAGGATAAAAGAAAATACGACAACACCATTATAATAAGAGCAGTGAAATAAAATGACAAATATATAACAAAGCAAATTAAAATAATTTACAGTAAATGAGGAACAAAAAATGCAGAGAAGTTAAATTAAGTTAAACTTTTATTCAACCAAAAATTAAAATGTACTTTCAACTCTCCATTTTTTCATATTACATAATTGTAATGTTGTATTTATTTTATTATAAAATATAACTATTGTATTTTTAACCGTAATAAAAACGCCGAAAAACTAAAATAAATGCGTTTAGTAAGCTAAGCTGCGCGAGCAAGAACAACACATGTTTTGCAGCGCCCAGCCAACGCTGTCCATACTAAAAAGGTAGTCATTGGCAAGCACCTAAGCCCTACTCACCGCCAATTACCAAAGCGCGCAGACATTTCATAGGAAAGGCAATCCTTTAATGAAATTGTTTGAAAAAAGACATCTAGTAGTCATTACAATTTTAGGGCATTGCCATATAAGAAAAACTTTAAATTAAATCTTAACAAATATACGGTATTACCATATAAAAATAAATACGTTAATAATTTATAAAATGTAAGTATGCTACATAATTTAATATTTTTTAAATTCTGAATTAAAATTAATTAAATTTATTTAATTAAAATGTATTTTATCAAAAAATATATTTTATTTAAATAATTCAATTCAATATATTAAATTAGAATAAAATTAGTTTATTGACACATTTAAATAATTAATAACCAATTAAATGAAACCGAAAATAAAAATCAGATAAAAACAAAATAAAGTAAGCCAAAGATAAAATAAAATTAAATTAACTTCAATTCAATAGAGTTATGAAACAATTAAAAATTAAAAAAAATAACGTTTAAATTAATATAAATAATATAAAATAACACAGCAAAATTAAATTGAATTATATGCAAAAAAGAATTAAATAATTTAACTATAATAAAAATGAATTGAGCGAAATTAAATTAAATCGAATTTACTTATATAAAAATAGAAATAAAATAAGTGTAATTTAAATAAAAAAAATGAATTGAGCTCAAATAAACTAAATCAAATTAATTACTTAAAGCAACTAAATAAATAAGAATCAATTAAATCAAATAAAATGGCGTAAAACATAAAAAATGAAATAGTTTAATGCAGCTGAAGAAAAATAAAATGCGTGCACTTTTAATTAAATTAAATTAATTAAATTAAAATAATAAATTAAATTAAAAAAGAAACAAAATATAATAAATTTATTTTGAGTTAATTAAAAATAGAATAAACTAAATTAAAAGAAAATACTAGAACGGCATGACATAAATAATAATTTGCGCTGACACCTTTTGTTGGGTGTTTGGCCGAGCTTCTCCTTCTATTTGTTGTGTGCGCCATTATGCTTTTCCACAAATGCACGCCAACTCATAATGGCAAATGCGTTTTATGATGAGCTTTTTTATGGTTTATGGCAGAAACGCACTCGGATGTTTTCTATAGCTTGCCGAGGGGCGAAAGTTATTAGAAAAAATTTTTTCCATCATTTGATTTTCCATACCCGATAAAAGGAACCGGCATAAAATATGGGAAAATGAAATAGTTTAAAGTATTGAAGAGAATTAAAATGGAAATTAAAAAAAAAATATTTTCACCGAATAGAGTACATAAATCACAAATCACTATGAAACTGAAAAACTTCAACAAATCTTTTTGATTAAACACAAAACAACTCGAGCAATTATGGCAACAACAAGCCTTCCCAATCTAGCGAAGCTGAATGTTGCAGTGAAAGTTTGCCCGACTCCTTCCTATTTCCTCTTCTTTTGGCTTTACCCGCTCAATCGCCTGCTTTTTCTTTCACTCTTTCTCAGGCATGCAGGTGAAAATGCATTCATTTAATTAATGCAAAAGTTTGTTTGCAACTATTTGTTGCAGTTGTCGATGCAAATTGTGCAACAGGCGAAAAACTGAACGATACAATGCAAACAACAACAATTGCCAATGCAAACCCCATACTCGTACAGCGAAGCAAAACAATGCCCACCTTCGTGCGTACATACAAATTGATATGCCAGCGTTACGACACGTTTCTGGGAATTCCACACCCAACATTTTACTTGTACGTAATTAATTAAATGAGCTCTTAAGTTGAGCCAAGTTGATTGAAAGTTCTGTTTGAATTCAAGTTGCAGTGGTAGTTGCAACCGAATTGTTGGCATCGAATATTGAGCGATTTTAAATTTTATTGCAACGAAGTTTTGTTGCTTAAAAACACTCGAAACACTGCGTGATGTATTTTTGTGTAATAAGTGCGGTGTAATTTGCTAAGAAAATAAAGAAATATTAAAAACAAAACAAAATTTTCAGAAAAGTTCTTGCCAAAAGATTTAAATTGAATTTATTAAAAAAATATGTGAGCAGAGAAAGTGTGGCAATGATGAAAGTTTATTTGTATTACTTATTGGTGAAAATTAAAAAAGTTTCCGTTTTAAGTAATTACTTTTAATTTACAGTTTTCAATCAAATAAGTATTGAAAATCAAATAAGTTAATGGTGTTGATATTTTAATTTACATAAATGCTAGTTTAATAAAGTTTGTGATATTTTGCCAGGCAGTTAAAATGATTGAAGTTGCACTCATAATAAAAATATCCCACCTACAGAGGAGATGGAGGAAAAAGTAATAGAGCGGCTCTTACACCGCTTATGTATCTGTGCAATGGATATATCTAGTAAAAATTAATATATATGAGGGAATATAAATATATATATATGTATATATATTTGTTGGTCTAAGAATAGGGGCAGTTGACCCGTTTCATTTGACCTCCATCTTAATGAAACTTTGGTAGATTGACATTTAAAATAGGTAAACCGGGCCAATATTCCCAACCACTTTCTATAAAATGGTAAGTTTTAAAATGGAAAATAAGCGCTATTTGTAATTAAATCCTGATGAAAGGACAAGTAGTAAAGAGACTATTTCAGTTCTTCAAAAGTTTTGATAAATTAAATTTTTCTCCAAAAAATTTTGTATCAAGAATTTAAGGTGAAGGTCGTTATGGTCCCAGGTATACCAGACATCTAGTGAAGAAATATTTATGAGGTGCATGCGTGCAATTTTCGACCTAAAAACTTTAGAATTTTTAAATTTCAAAATAACTCTTACCAGAGAAAGAGACTGGCAGATGAGCAATCGGGAGCAGCGCAGAAACGCGCACAAAAAAGGTTTTCCTTGCAAGTATATACACTTAATATAACTTTTTATTCTTTCTTTTCCTCTTCTTCTTCGTTTATTTAAGAAAATTCCTGTTTAAAACAATATATTTGGACGACTTTTACGGCAGGATGTCCAGCATTCGTGTCATTTTTTCGCTGCCCGCCCGGATCGCCTAGTGTTGATTATTCTGCCGATCATCGCCGTAGTCGTTATGTGTTCGCTCGACATTCTGCGAACATGTTCTCGACACCGGCTTACGTCTGTTACAACACAAATCTCTCTAACTCCGTCATTTAGTCTCAGTCATGCCACGTGTGATCTGTTATAGTTCGTACTGTTTTCATTGCGACAGTGCTAATGCTATATATAGTACTGTCGGGTTATGGAAGTGTCTGCTCTTGTTTCCGCCCCATACGTTAGAATCGAATGCATGTCTTATATTCCCTTAGCTTGTTTTCAATGTTTCAATGTATTTGTTCTTCCATATCGACAATATTAGGCAGCGTGACGGTATTGCTGCTTTCACTACTTTCCTTAATCTTTACTGCTGATAATTTTTGAACCTAAGTTTGCGAACTCCATGACTTGTTCTATTAGAACATCCAGCAACATCCGCCAAGTTCCATGTTTTTGGCTGTTTGGAGATTACCATTGCCTTGGCCATTTCCACCGGAATAAAGCCATTTTCTCAAATTTGAACAGTCATCTCTGCAGGTCCTCTTTGTATTCTGCTATCAATACAGCACCTTTTCTGAAGCATATTATTTCAAATTCATTACTTGTCATGTGGAAACCTGAAGCGGTTATTGTAATTTGTTCTACTTATATGATTTCGTCCATAATAACATTGAACAGTGCTGGACCAACAACCCACTTGACCGTATAGTTATGCTCAAGGTCAAACAATATTAGCCCCGGACTTTTTTATTCGGAAATTCATGTATTCGTATATATTGAAAATTTACCAAAATAATCTATTAACCCATACCCTCTTTCATTTTGACTTATTTCTGGTCTTTAAGTTAAATTTTTAGGCTTGCTTCAAAATATTTTTCTTGTGTACTTTAATCCACTATGAGAATTAGTTAAGAGTTTTTTTGCGTCTTTCCGCAAAGTAGGCATCAAGAGTCCCATCTATTGAGGAGTTAGAGGGTTCTAGTATTCGAGTGTATTTCTGTCATGGAAAAGCTCTTCACTCTCAAGTATATATCCTCCTGAATCCTCCGGTTTCATCAGTATTTCCATTGCAACCAGTTTTTACGGAGCTAAATAATGGTATAACGCTTTAAGTTCACCGATGCATTCTTAGCTTGTCAATCCGAATTGAAAATTGTGAAAATGGAGTAAAATTCTTCATTGTAAATTGTGAAAAATCGTCGCACAAAATGGTATGGTTTATTTCCATTTTTTAATAATATTTAATGATCTTGATAAGTTTTGCAAGCCACTGTAAACAAAATTAATATGGTTGACACACCAAAACGTTCTGAGCATTTTATGGTAAAATATATCAAACTTTCCAATAGAATCGTTAGCTGGCACCTGACAGCACAAGACGGGCCAGAGACCAGGAATCTAAATAGCATCCCTCTCACCGAAAATACTTTTTGGGCACCGCTTTATAACTGAATTTTGAACAGGCAATATTATTGGATACTTTTCTACTAAAATCTAGATGTTGGACAAAAGAATTTAGAAGGCATAGCCAACAATTTTTCTTAACTCTCCTCACATGTGGGTGCACTGGTAATTGAAATATTAATACCGATTTTTGGCATTCCTTCCTTTGATTTAAATATTTCTTCATTGAAAATATCATCCTCAGTTCAGAGTGGTCAACTAGAAGTTGGTAGATCCCATCATTTGATAAATCCACAAGTTCTGCTAATACTAGAAATCGTTGGCTTAAAATTCATAAAGACAAAAAAATGCGTTTAAAGAAGAAAATTCACTCAAATCTTCAACAATTTCATTATCTGTGCGTGCGATTCACTTACACTACCCGAAACTTTATGAAAGCCTTAAAAACGATTGCTTTAAATAACTAAGAAGAATTTCTTAAAATGCCAACGTGTCATTGCTGGCTTCCATTCGTCTAAATTGCACCGCACCACAACGCTATAACCGTAACCGTAGCCGTAAGTATCTTTTGAATTTTGGTTTTTCCCCATAACCATAAGCAACTGTGAAATACTTTAAAATTATTTCAATATTTGCGATAAATTTGAATATTACAAATGATTTGAATATTAGAAATGAACGACGAAGGATTATTTGATTTAGTGTATATTTGTTTTCTATGACAAAAGGAAATTATGTAATTAATCCCACTTTAATATCAACTGTTAATGGTTACGGCATGGTTAATCGACAAATCCTTTAATGAAGCGGCTATGGGCTTATGGCTACGGCACCAGTTGCAGTTTAAGCAGTGAACTTCTAACTGAGAAAGAGAGAGAGAGAAAGAGAGAGAGAGAGAGAAAAGAAAGGAGAGAACCTAAGTTGTTCTTAGTTTTTGTATTTTTCCCCACTGCAGCACCTTTCCTGTAACTGCTAGATAATCCTCTGAAGCCAGCACTCCTTTCTCGCATTTCAACGCACTTCGCGTTACATAGGCATTAAATGTTTTTGAATATGTACTGAATTTAGGCTGCAATTGTTGGTTTTTTAGAAATATTTGGAATCCAGCGAAGAGTAGAATTTTTAGTATTAAAGGTAACATACAACGGCTTAAAAATCTCTCTGCCTATCAGTGAAAGTAACATCAAATTGGATGCAACCGTTTCTGAGTTTAACGGCTTCAAATAGGCAAACTAATAGACAAAGATTTTAAAATTGCTCTTATTATGTACATTAGTTTACATGTCCTTCGACAACATCTAAAATAATTTATTTTTCTTTTTTTTCAATTTTATAATATTAACATTTAAGATTTTGTTAGATTAAAAAATTAAAAAAAAAAATAATTTTTGCATACCTTTATTATTAAGTAACAAAAATAAAACGAATGCAGCATTTTATAAGTGAAAAAATAAACTCGAAGAAACGTTTTAAATTAGAAAATTCTATGAACAATACTAAAGTATACTCTCCTTTGGCAAACAAAAACTCTTGGAATTACTATAAGAGCAAGGCACAAACACATGCACATGAATGTTGGTCAAGAGTGTATATATTTAGTAAAATTTGCATGCAAATAAGTACTTACATATGTACATAAATATTTTTTATGAATTGGGTTTGCATATTCATATTATCCAGTTGTTGAATTAAATATTTCCAGTTTCACAGAGTGCTTGGACAAGCATGAATGCTTTTTCTGTTTTTTTTTCTTTCCCCATTTTTCTCAGCAGATTTCTGCTATGTAAATTTTCCAGATTTTTTGAAGAATAGTGCGTTTGTCTGTTCATATTTGCATACATATGTACATATTTACATTACTACTGTGAACATTTACTTAAGGTCTTAATGTGATTCCTGCTCCGGAAAAACGAAACTCGAATTTCGAGAATTATAATAAAACGCTTGTGTTTATTTGTAATATTTCTCAATTTGATGATGAACGAGAGATTTTTATGTAAATCTGTATGTATATAGAAAAAGTGGAACTGTAGTAAGTTAGTTGTATATTTAGGTCAGTGAATAACTGTAAAATAATTATTTGCATTCTATTCCAGGAAATTGCAAATGTTTAATAATTTTAAGATAATTTGGAAATTACTTTCCTACACGAGTGAGAAAACAGGAGAAATACGAAATTACCTAAAAATAGATGCAATAACAAATCATTATAACAAGCAAGCAAATATACAGGGTGCTCCCACTATACTTCACTTATGAGAACTATCGGGCATCGTTTTTAGCTGCATGAGAACTATCGATCTCGATAACTATGGTTGGACAGCTGAGAATGGGAAATTGTGTTGACTTTTCTGTTCAGTAAGTTTTGGCAAGTCATCATTAATGGTTTAACGACCGAACGGCGCTTTCAAATTGTGAAAATGTACTAAAAAAACACATACATACACAAACATACGGCCATATTTATGCGAAAAAGTAGTCAAAATTTGAACTGTTCGAATGGATCATGTAACTCGTAGCCGCGCAGGACGCATGTCAGATGTCATACTCAAAAACTAGTAAATACCGTGAAATTATTTACCAGATTATAATAAAAAAGAAGTTGTCTGTAAAGTCGGTTTACTAACGATAGTTTAACGTGATAACGTCATAAGAAAATACTGATTGAATGGTTGCATTTTTCAAAAAAAAACTTAATTTTATTTGTTTGATAGATATTTTGTATGGATATAGAGATTACCTCATTCTCATTAACATAACATAATATACTTTAACATAACATAACATAGCACAACATAACATAACATAACATAACATAACATAACATAACATAACATAACATAATTAACATAACATAACATAACATAACATAACATAACATAACATAACATAACATAACATAACATAACATAACATAACATAACATAACATAACATAACATAACATAACATAACATAACATAACATAACATAACATAACATAACATAACATAACATAACATAACATAACATAACATAACATAACATAACATAACATAACATAACATAACATAACATAACAACAGGTATTATTAACAAACTTGGCTTTATTTTAAATTCTTCAAGTAAATCAAATGAATAATAATCAATAAGAAGGCATATGCAAATACAAAAACGTGAATTTATATATGTAGATATGCGCATATACATACATTTATACGCTCACTTAAGTAGGAGAGAGCAAGATGTCGAACGTTGCCGTTCATTTGCTTTGTTTGCTTTGTCGTTCGTTCCGCGCTTTCGCTTGCAATGCAATGGGCAAGGTAACGACAAATGAGCAAGGTAACGGCAATGAGCAAGGTAACGACATATGAGCAAGGTAACACTAATGAGCAAGGTAACGACATATGAGCAAGGTAACACTAATGAGCAAGGTAACGACACTTTTTTCGTGCGTGCAGCCTGTTAAATCGAATTATAAGACGTTATCACGTCAAAAATTCTTTCCAACAATATTTCTGTTTCGTGTTATCATTTCAAGTTCTCAAGCTCTTGAAAAAACACCAGATATAAGTAAAGACTTATAATTTACGTATGCTGGCAGAAAGTGGCGCAAAATTAACCACCTCCTAGAAAGATTTAAAATTTTTGCAAGTGGCTTCGTATCAATCATATTTGAGACCTACGAACTAGACAGCTGCAGTATACAAACATACAAGAAAAGGAGCTGTGAAAATAAAGATACTCACCGCCCAATTTCATTTTTTTTATTTAGCAACGAAGTTATTCAAAAACAATTTATTACTTTGCGCCAATTTTATATTTAATAACTTTGTGCAAAATTTTTCAATTTTGACCAATTTATTGGTTAATTAAGCAGAAATAATATCAAAAAGCTCATCACCATTTCCAGTACATTTGGGTTATTTTTCAACAATTTTTTCTTAGTTTCGCAATTTTTTCTGAAAAATGGTTTACTTGTAGGCTTGAGTATATGAAGAAATAACCAAAAAAAAAAATTAAAAAATTTCGAAATTTATTCAATTATGAAAATTTTTCTTACCATTTAAAATTTTTTTTACCACAGATTTTTTTTTTATTTTCTATTAAATCTTTTTTTGTGAAGAAAAATATTTTTTTTTTAATTTAAATAATTTTAGTTTTTCTACCACTTATTTTTTTTTTTTTTAATTTTCAAATTTTAATATTATATGTTTTTTTTTGTCAAGAAACAGATTTTTTTAATTTAAATAATTAAAATTTATTTTTTGTTTTAATTTTCATGTTTTAATATTTTTTTGGTGAAGGAAAAGATTTTTTTTTTAATGAAAATAATTAATTTCTTTTTGCTTTGCTTTAATTTTCAAGTTTTAATATTTTTTTTTTTGTCAAGGAAATTTTTTTATTTAATTTATAAAATTGTAATTTTTATTGAAAATTTCTAGGAAGAAAATTAGTAAGAAGTTAATAAATTCAAAAAACTTGTCAATAAGTGTCTGTGCCATAGTTATTAAATGAACATATGAAATAAGATAGCATATCTTAAGGCGCATAAGGATTTTAAAAACATTTTTGGAGCATCTTTTTAGAATTTAATGGCAAATAAATTTATAAAAGCATATCTTACATTGCGCTGGTGATAACTAATGCATTTTTTCTGTACCTGAACAAATAATAAATGCTTGTCTTTCTTGGCCCAGCGCCAAATAAGCCGTGCGTCATGCGGGCGGCTGTTTTCGTGTCAATTGAGTAGAAGGAGCCCATCGCTAGATTCATTATTACTAACGACTTGTTCAATATGCTTTGAGTTCATTTAATTAATTACTTTTTGTCACATTTTTTTCTATTTGCAAAAAAGTTCTGCCAAATTTTCTAGTGCACTCTCATTCAATTTGCACTAGAGAAGTTAATGAATAAAACCAGTCATATTGCACTAATTTGTTTTGCTTGCGTCATTTTTGTTTTTGGTTTTTTCAAAAAAACATGTTTACTATTCTAATCGAATTTTTCGCCTGACTAAAATTAAAATTTCCTTTATAAATAATCATGGCCATTTCTTCATGGAACATTTTCTTTCATTTTAGTACAGCTTTCATCATAAAACCAGCCATTTGATTATTTATTTATTTCCACATTAACCGGCTGAGTGCATTTGCTTGTTTCTCTCGTGTTTTGTATGCTGTTATCTGCTAACCATAAGCAAATTGCAAAATATCATTTCAGCAAAAGAAAACAAGCGCCTTGTGTCTCAATGTCTTGTAGCACTCATTCAAGGGTATTAAAAATGTATGATATTCATAAAATTTACATAATCGACTACGAATCTGCGAAGTAGCAAACTGAATCACTGGACCGCCGACTAACTGACTGCACAAATGACCGACGAACCGGTTGCATAACAATGTGACCTTCTCGCGTTCAAGTTGGTAGCAGAAAAAAAGTATCAACCAGCTTCTATGTAATTTCACTTAAGCTTCTGGTGAAGCAACTGGAAAAATTGTGCTTCAAAAAATTCTCGAAAAATAGGTGTGAGTAGTGAAAATGAGAAACAAAAATATGTGCATAAAAGTACAAAAGCAATGCGGCTTAAAATTGTCAAATAGATAAATGTGAGAAAGCTGTATAAGCCAGATAATTCTTATCACGCAAATCACACAAATCCGCATGCACAGCTGGTGATTTTAAATATGTATTTCTCAGATAAACAGCAGATTTCTGTGAACGAATTTGCAAGTGCTTTGATTTGATGTCTTTTAATTTTGCAACATGTTTTTTTCTTTTTTTTTTTTGCTTACGTGCTTCAGAGTATTAGCGGAAATCATTGATTTGTGTCACCAAAAAAAAAGAATAATTTTTTATGTTGGTCGTTGTGCGAATATCACCAACAAACAGGCGTTGATTCAAGCCAATGAAGTATTTTATTGGTGGTGGCAGGAAAAGTGTAATGACATGCTTGAAATATGGAAATGAAAGCGCAAAATATTTTTCGGATATTTTTTGTGATTTCTAAGTAAAAATTTATAATCGTAAAGCACCGTGAAAATGTTGAGTGCCGAAAAGTGATGGTAATATCATTATATGTACGAAATGCGGCTACTAAATAAATTTTCACAGAAGAAAATCGCATGGGCCAAACGACAGTGGCCGCCAGCTGTTTTACGTACCACCTTCCCTCTCAAAAGCAGCAGCTCTGGCTTTTGTATAGACACAGCCTTCTTAGCACTCGATTTATTTTTCCCTTCCACCTTACATAAAATTAGTGAAATTGAAAGAATCAACATTTTTACATGTTTTATTTAAAACAACATCTATCCGCGTTTTTTCTAAAGCCTTTTAAAATAGAAGAGCAAGCCAATGCGCCGGCTCATTTCTCAATGATTTTGAATATATTGTTAGAACATGCCCGGATTGCCCATAACAGTATCGCAGTGTGGTTCAGTTAGCTCCTAGCTAAGGCTGGACAATTATAGAGGAAGTGTCTTCCAGTGTCCTCTTGTCTCTACACCTTCTGCAGTATTTATGAGAAAATACTACTAGCCTAGAAGAGTGCCTACCTTACAGCCTATGACGGTGATACAAGGCACGAACTTCGAGAGATTGAGCAATTCTCCTAACCTTTTTCATCTATTTGGGACCATTTTCTTCTCTCCATGACCTATTGGCCTCTTGGAAAATACTATTTTGCATCCTTAATTCACAAATTGCTTTTCGTAAGTTAAAACCTACATTCACGTTCATTGAGAATTTGAAGGGAAGGCGGAAGGAAGGAGATAATGTCTTGAAAGAGCTGAAAAACAGCTTTCGATCAATGTAAGATTCGCATGGATTATTACAGTGGTGAAGGAAAGCCCTAAACATAAGAGGATATAAAGCAAAGATGTATGAAATCAAAATAAAATCTGAAAAAAGCATCAAGCATTCATATGGCATATGGATGGCCATAGACCTACCTTGTATAGGTGTGAAACCGGAGTTTGAAAGATATAATTAGTTTCGTCAGTTTTTTTTCCCTGATGAAACTAATTTTCTCCTTTCTCATGTAATTTTTGAATACCGTTAAAAAATATATATATATAGGTTGTCAAAAAAGTCTTGCGGTATTTTTATTGAATTTTCAATTGTTCATAAAATTGGTTATAATAATGCGATTTAAGTCAAATATGCGCCGTTTTGTTCGATGACGAGTTCCCAACGAGATGCCAACTTCATAATTCCCCTCTTATAGAAGCTCGCTTCCCTATTGTCAAAAAAATCGGAGAGCCAATTTTCACAGGACTCTCTTGAGGACAACTTCCGACTACCAAGCTCGTTCGCCATGGACAGAAATAGGTGGTAATCACTTGGTGCGAGTCTGGACTATACGGTGGATGCAAAAGAACCTCCCATTCGAGCTCCCGGAGCTTCTGGCGCGTCACCAAAGATGTGTGTGGCCTGGCGTTGTCCTGATGGAAGACAATTCGGCCTCTGTTGATCAAAGATGACCTCTTCTGCATGAGTGCTGCGTTCAAGCGGTCCAGTTGTTTGCAGTACAGGTCCGAATTGAGCGTTTGGCCATAGGGGAGCAGCTCATAGTGGATGATTCCCTGCCAATCCCACCAAACACACAGAAGAACCTTCCTGGCCGTCAATCCAGGCTTGGCCACCGTCTGGGCAGCTTCACAGCTTTTCGACCACGACCGTTTGCACTTCACGTTGTCGTAAGTGACCCACTTTTCATCGCCAGTCACCATCCGCTTCAAAAACGGGTCGATTTTGTTGCGATTCAGAAGCGATTCGCATGCATCCATACGGGCAAAAATGTTTTTTTGCGTCAAGTCGTGTGGCACCCATACATCGAGATTCTTTTTGAATCAAAGCTTCTTCAAATGGTTTATAACGGTTTGATGACTCATACCCAGCTCTTGGCCGATGTTACGGCTGCTACTATGCCGGTCTCTTTCGATCAATTCAGCGATTTTATCGCAATTTTCGGCGGTAGGTCTTCCGGACCGTGGCGCATCTTCGATCACCTCTGCACCAGAACGAAAACGTTGAAACCGTCGTTGTGCGGTGGAAATGGAAACTGTATTGGGTCCATAAACTGCACAAATTTTATTGGCAGCATGAGATGCATTTTTGCCTTTATCGTAGTAGTACTGTAAAATATGCCGTATTTTCTCTTTATTTTGCTCCATGTCTGCGACGCTATAACTCACGAACGACTAAAAGCAAACAACAATTAATCAAACACGTGTTAGCACGTGAAAAGAGCTTTCCAAAAAGCTCTAGCGTGAACCGATGCGACGAATACATCTAGAACTACGCGCTCAGCAAAACATTGACTTTGGATTTTGTCGTGGCTTTTGGAATTTTAGCTCAATTACAGAAATATGGTATTGATTCGCTTTGGGATTATATTCAAAGACCCATATGTCAATATCTAAGAAGCGCCATCCCGAGCATTGTTGGTTCACTTCTTGGTTATATTTATAGACCCATAATCCATCATAAGAGACAATTGTTGGTTCGCTTCGAGATTATCAGCAACCACAATATGGCCCACTTTAAGTTACACTTTCTTGGAACTACATATCGTTTTATGTGTTGTTCAGAAGACACCTGGTTATCAGCGCTGGGTCAAGGATGTATAGTAGAAGGGTTCTTATTAGTATCCTGCTACTAGAAAGTCAAACGCATGTTAATACCTGGATTATGGAGCTTATACAATTTCATTAGAGCAGTTTCGTCACTTGATCGTTCTCCGATCAAAGTGGAACTCGGATAGTTAAGATGGGCTACTATTTGAATCTCTCTTTGTGTACACAAACGTATCTGCAATGAACTGCATCTCCCAATCCTTTTCGAGAAGTGAATACGTTCTCGTTTCTCTTTGAAGATCTTACCAGCAGAGGTATTCGCCATATTTGCAGCAGCTGCGGAGGTGGTACAGAGATGGCCAAAGGTAGTTGAAGTATCCTTCTGCTCTGATAGCCAAACATCTACCAACGCCTGTTCAGATGTATGGTTAAACCCGAAGATGCATGATACCATATACAGATTGAGCAAACTTGACAGGTACAACCCTATTACACTTGGGTGCATGCCAGGACATACATACATATAATATGTAAGAGCGATGAAAAAGCTGAGGAACTTGTTGGAGCTGATCCGGCGTGATGCAGCTCAGACTGTAGTCAACCAAATCTTGGCAGAGAAACACTCTGACTGCTGGCATAGAAAATATTTCTCGATGCTCCCAGCGACCATACTAAACTGCTGCTGACTTGGAAAAACGTGCATCTTGGTGTCATTCTTATTACCAAGCAGCTCAGCGAAATTGGCTTTTAGTGAAATATGCATAAAAGATAATGAAACTGCATTAAGCAGCATATACGAATATCAAGCCCTTGATCGACTAAAGTACGTTTGTCCCTGCAAGATGCTCGTCATGGATGGCCATCTTATAAAACTTAAACAAAAGTACCTTATTCGCTTTACCAACGGAACGCTCAGACTAAAAAGGATTCACAGACCTATGGGAGCTTAGACGGAATGAGAGGGCAATATCTACTGCTTGCTTGTCGACAGGTAGCCTTTTGCCCGGATAGATAAATGCCTAAGTGTCTGAAGAATCTTATTCGCTTTATCAAAGAAACGATCTACCTGGGTGCGCTTTAGAGACTTTTAGAAGTAGGTGAATTTGTACCTGTAATTTACAAGTTAGACTCACTTTGACGTGGTATCATAATAAATCTTCGGGGCGCCTGCGATGGTTCACAATGTTCACGAACAAGCTTAAATAGAGTTATAGATATGCGAACCTGGAAAAAGTAATATTCCATATAGGAATTCCGGTACGGGCGTTTGGTATAAGTAAGCGGTGCCTTCTTTAGCCGCTCTTAAATATCCACCATATGCATTTTAAAGACTCAATACCAAATATTATAAAAACGCATTTCAAATCACGTAAAAATAGAAATATTTTCTTCAGTATACCATTTAAAATTTTATTGCTATTGTATTAAATTCCTTGAGTATGCTTTTCACAATATTTTTGCGGTTTCCTACAATCTTTGGTCATTGACTCGTCATCGAGTTCAGCTCCTCACAAGACAACGCCGCCATTTGAGACGCTGAAGGCAGCCAGACATACAGTCGAGACTCCGTCAAGCACTTTGCTACTCCTATTTGCATAAAAATGTAAATATTCAAGCTGCGAAATCATTTTAACACTGTCTAGAGAATAGAAAATGGCAAAAAAGAAGAGAAAAACCAAAAAAAAACTAAAAATAACATAAAACTGAATAAATAAAATAGGCATTCGAAGTGAAATATTGAGCAAAATCAAGTAAAAAGTATCGCCTACTAAGGAAATCAACACAATTAGAGTCAAGTTTTTATGTTGATTGGCTGCATGGGGAATATGCGCACGGCCGGTGGCAACACGGCAAGGCAGTGAAAGACCAAAAAAAAGAGCAAAACATTTTTATTCATTTTAACAAAAATGAGTAAGCAAAAAATGGGAGCCAGACAGGATTTAAAGTGAATGTTCGAAATAAATTAGTGAACCGTTGAAAACCGGCTGGCTGGCTGCATCTTTTCAATGCTAAATATATTTGCCTATAATTGGCGGTTATATCTTTTGCCTTCTACATGGCCGAGCTTCTCCTCCAATTTGTGGTGTGCGTCTTCATGCTGTTCTGCAAGTGGAGGGGCCTACAGCTTTGTGCCGACCGTAAAGGTTTTCTTTGGCTTGGCGAGCGTCAAACGCTATTCAAAAAACTTCTCCTGTCATTCGATATTCCATGCACATGGTAGGTAACGAACTCAGTATGAACCGCATGGTAGTCATGCACAAGCGCACTCAGCTACTGCATATGCAGAGCTTTTCACTAAACCATTTAGAAAATAAAAAACGCAGTATTTCATCAATTTAAATGCACGAAAATTACGAAAGAATATTTTTCACCTGAAAGTTTGCTACGAAATTCCCACACAGCTATTTGAATTGAATTGTGGTTTGAAGGCAATAGCGTCAATGTTGGCTGTGGTCGTTTTGTGATATATGCAAATGTGATGAATGTGAATGGGAATGTGAATGTAAGTGTGCATGTGAATGTGAGTGCGAACGTGAATGCATATTTTCAAGGCCTTTCAGTTATTTGAGAAATTTAATGCTACCGACATCTATTTGTATTGTGTCTATTTACATACACAATTAGGTATATTATAAATGCACAGGGTGGTGCCAAAGTTTTCACATAATAATTATAAATTTTTTAAAAAGTGTGAAACCTGGATTTATGTGATTTTTGTTATAGAAGTAAATATATTTGCATAAAAATTATGTAATTATGTAAAATTAGGCATAGCAAGGGTTATTTTTCCTTGGGTTCATAATTATGCCAAAAGATTTTTTGCGAGAAATACTTTTCGTGGCACATCAAGTGGATCCAAACACTGAATTTGTCCCACATTTTTGCCGACACTTTAGCATACGCTTTCAAATACTGTGAGCTGTTCTTCAGCAATACTTTGGGAACCATTTTTTGAATTCCACTAAAAAAGCTCAAATACACGATATTTCGAAATTTCGATCTGAGCGGACTAATTTTTTGATAAGACGTGCACCATAGCCGAATGGGTAGGTGAGTGAATCTTGGTGACTGCACTGACTAATCCAATGATTCAGGACTACATGAATTCGAAACCTCGGTTATAAAATACCAAGTGTTAAAAAAAGTTGGTTCTAATAGCGGTCACCTCGCGACAGGCAATGGCAAACCTCCAAGTGTATTTCTGTTATGAAAAATCTCTTCATGAAAAGCCATTCAGAGGTGTTATAAAATTATAGCTGCCTCCAAAAGGCGTGAAAATCATCAAGACTTGCACCACAAATACGAGGAGAAGCTCGACCAAATATCCACTGAAGGAACTATTTTTTAGAAATATTTCATTTCATCAAGTCACCTGGATAGTGATACTACATTTTCAGCATAAAAAGTTGCCTATAATTTAAGTCACCTCTCTACTTATTAATGATTTTTATAAATTCATTTCACTTATTGCAATCTGATTTTCGCAATAGGAAATATGTATTTCAAATAAAAAATTAAAAACTAAAAATTAAAAACTAAAAATTAAAAATTCATTAAATTCAAACCCAACATTACAGATCTAATATTTATTTCCTCATAAGTCGCTAAAAAAACACTGTATGAGAAGTGTATATTGAAATAATAAGTGGATTTGGGTAATTAAGAATTTTTTGATTGGAAAGGCTTTTTAATTTCAGAAGAAATAGTTAAATTGATTGTTCGTGATGTAGAATCTTCAATTCGAACCTTGGGAGAATTTCTACTTTTGAGATAGGTGTTAAAAATGGTTTTGGTTTTAGTGGATTGGTTTTAGAGAAAGTTAAGTCAAATTAGATGTGGCTTTCCGGAGATTAGCAAATTCAAACACATAACCACACACACCACATTTTTAAAATAATACTCGCAGGAATATTATAGATAATCGACCGTCTTACAGTTTTATTAAAGTACAGATATTTAACCCTTAATGGTCTGGAGGTATTTCAAGTTTACTTCCCAACAGATTCAGCTAATTTTCCTAGGAAATCAAGAAATAGAGAAAGATTTTTTTTAGTTTAGTGCAAATTTATTAATTTTTAATAGGATAATAACAATAACAATAAGATTTAAATTTTATATTTTTTAGATTATAATACTTTTCGAAGCACTGTCCAATATTAATCCCTGGTTTGTTGGTGGAAATATCGCACTAAAGTTTTGTTTCTCGTCTTTCTATAGATTCAAGCGAATGATTCGGAGGTTACCAAATAATCACTGCAGGCCTTGTTCAGTATTAGCGCGACCTCGAGGTTTTTCCAACATACGAAAGTCATTTACTAACTGATCAACCAATTCTCTTATAAATTCGTAATGTAAAAGTATTTTTTCGTTCTTTTCTTTTTGAATATTTCAAGGCCCCAGAAGAAGGGTTTTCGTAATAGTAATAAAAATAATGAAATGGTTTTTGGTGCCATACAAGAGTCATGGGATCCAATAAGTATAAGGGACATGATGCCTATATGCTGCCATCTGACCGTCAAATGTTAATGTTAAGACTGTAATGCTCCTATTTTAATATTTGAATGCAATCCATGGCTTGCATGCCAATCAGTTAATCACTCCTGAGCAGCATTCGGAAGACTGCTTGCTTTTACAGCAGTAGCACTAAAAAGTATGCTAGAACTGAGCTGCGAAAAATATTAATTAAATTAATTTATTTGAGTACAATTTCAGCTTAGCTACGCTACGCACGAACCACGCTTCAGCAATCGTCGTTACATCACAAATAAGTTGTTCGTTTAGCTGTGCAGTGGCTTCAGCTACTATTCTTTTGCTGAACTATTCCAAACAGCTCAGCCACAACATAGTTTCAAATGTTTACGCGCCGATGGTCTATTTCCTGACTTCAGCAGCGAAAAAAAAAATCCTTCCAAATTGTCAAGTAATTATTTTCAGCACTTTAAAACATATGAGGCTTACTACCTGTTCCCTTCTCAATCTTAACCTCAACAGATGTTGTTACTGTGCACAAAATCTTGTAACACAAAAAGTGAGACAATAGCGAGTACAACAGCGGTTTTGGGTGCTGGTACGATAGCAAAATGACAGCAATTATAAAAACCATACGACAGCAATCGCCACAGCAAAGTTCTTAATCTTTCTCAAGTGCTGTCGTTCTGTAACAATCGACGTAACAGAGCGATAGCACGGCTTCGGTTGCCGTATTTTTATTTTTATTTTTTTGGTTTTACTCTGCTTTTTTTCTGTGGAAGCTGCAATTTTCGCAGCTTAAGTATAGCCGTAGCAACTGAAATGAAAAAAACTGCAGTTATGCTCCCAATAAAAATTTTAACAAAATCGGCTGAATAGTTTAAGAATCCATAAGCTACAAACAAACTTTCACATTTACAAAATTTGAGATTAAGTGAAATTTTCAGTTAGTATTACGTTGTACGAATACCTTCGTGGCATTTTAAACGCTGGTCTGAAATCCTCCCCTTGCATATAGTTTAATACTGCACGATCGATTGCGCTATTTATTAGTGCTGAATAGAAGTTTTCGGACCATCCTATTTTTATATTTTTTTAATATTTTTTTTATATCTTTTTATATTATTTTTTCTGACTGTTTGAGGAAACATCGAAAGCCTATCGGACTACCCTGTACTTATTTGTATATGTGCACTGGTGTGTGCTGCCGGCTGTTGAAATTTAACTCAAATTGAATTTGACTTGTGTGCGTAGACGAAATATTACTTACATACATAGACTTAAACATTTTGAGTAGGTACAGTTTATCAAGGTTGAAAATGGTTCAAATAAATTGCCTACTGGCCTTTTAAAATTAGTTTTATTTTTAACTAATTACAATCAATTATGATGTGGTGAACTATGTGGCTGAAAAAAAAAATTAGGTATGGCAAATGAACTTTTTCTTGAAACCAAAAAATATTCTCATTTCAATATGCCAAGGAAGAATCCGTACATTATCTTTCTCTAAAAATAAAGCAAATTAATAATTGAAAATCCCAGTTAATCTTAAATTTTGTAAATGTGAAAGTTTGTTTGTAGTTTTTGATTATCTAAAGCATTCATCCAACCACTCCATAACTGGAAAGGTTTACTTTAATCCGCCAGATGTCGTTGAACTGACGAAATTTTTATAAAGTCATATTTAATGTATTACATATTTGGTTCATATTCCAAATGGGTGTTTGGTCAAGCTCCTCCTCCTCTTTCTGTTATGCGTCCTGATGTTTTTCGACATGGAGGAAGCTACACTTTTATAGCATGTCCGAATGGCAGATGGTTTTTTATTACGATAGTGAAGTTAGATTAGGTTAGATTAGGTATGTCTGGCTGATCTGAATAGATCTCTTATAGGCCATAAGGATTCGCATAGGCCATAAGAACCTTGTTAAATATGTCTTGGCCAGTTTTAATAAACAGTTTAAACTTTTATCAACAATAACCTTTAGAAATGAAAAGTTCTGCTTAGAGCAGTACAGTGGCAAAGGAGGCGTTTTACGTACATCTTTCTTCTTCACCTTCTTCGCATAAGTTCCACGCGTCATTCTGGGCCAACCTTATTTGAGCTGCGTGACATGGCGTGAGACAATGTACCGTCAGTATTCTTACCAATATTTTACATTCCTTCCTTGGGAGTGATAAAATAAAGTTAGTTATTTTTGTGTTTCAAGTTCGTAGCATTATTTTGACAATCTTGTGGAAGTTCGAGTCTTTCCATATAGACTGTGCTTCCCGAGTTAGTTCCACGTCCAGTTCCGTCTTCAAAACTGAGAATGAGGGATATATGTTGGACGTACTCTTCCTAGGTAAACGAGTGCCTGTCTTATCAAGCTTCTTATTTCCCTCTATTCCCTGTTTCCTGGTACTCAGTGAAATGTGGCCTGTCTATACTCGCAGAGCTCGTGCGCTCTACAGTGCTGCACGTATTCCGAGCTAGACATTACAGCCCTTATTGCTTTAATATCAGCTTGAGCATCGATGAAAATGTTTGTGGGAGTGTCGAGATGAGTACATTCCAACACTAAATCAGCTGATTTGGTTACAGCATAGACCTCGGCTTCAAATATGCTACAGTGATGAGAAAGCCTGCAAGACTTTTGGAGATCAAACTGTGGGCAAAAAACAATCGCTCCTACTCCTTCCATCATTTTGGATCCATCTCTAAAGAAATTCTAACCCTAAACCCTTCTGCCAGCAAATCCGTTCTATTAGGAAACCAGGAGGCCAAAGTTTACTTGTTGAAAATGTAGTCTGACCTTCTGTTTATATCCTGTATATTACTGTGAGCAAAAGGGATTTGTAGGAATTTTCCTGTCATTCTCAGCCTTAGGGTAGATCATTTGGCAGAATTTCTTACAACAAATTTGATTGGATACCAGTCGAGAAGTTTTTCTATTGTCACTGTTGGAGTTGAAATCATGCAATCCTTTGGAGTGAGTCGCTTTATCGTACGCCGCCCACCATACTAGCGAACCATAGAGAATTACTGGTCTAATGACCCCCAAGTCTTATCGAGCATTTCCCTGCATACGTATAAGGCTTTAAAAGCTATCTTACCTCTTTCTTCAACATTAAATCCGCCTGAGAAATTACTATCTATATTAATCCTTATGTTTTTAATCGATCTTTTAAGTGTTAATTCACCTCCTCCAAGCATCGGTGGTGACTAGTTGGGAACCTTGTGCTTTTTACTCTATTAAGCCCGTCTTATCTGGATTTACTTGCAGTCCAAAAAATTTCGCCGCTTGTAGATTTCTCTGAGCGTCCTTGTGAGTAGTTCACTCAACGTTTTAGGACATATATTTGAGGTGAAAACAGCCAAGTCGTCAAAATATCCCATCAGTTTTGGTCCGCTAACCCCAAGTTTAATGAGAATCTGATCCATCACTAGATTCCATAGAAGAAGAGAGAGTACTCTTTCCTGTGGAGTACCTCTGTTTGCCTTTTTTGAAATGATAGTTAAATAAGAAGAAAATTTGTCTTGCGCAAAATGCGCCTTATGGTTTATTTTCACATACACCCCATTGCAAGGGTATAATCACACGACTATTATTGTATAGAAATATAGTTTATACTACAACAAAACCATATACGCATTGGTCGCATTTTTTTCTATATTTCGAGCACATGCTCGAATCGTTTTTGTATTGAAGAAATGCCTAGCATCGTCAATAAAAAAATTGCCGAAAAGCAATGATATTTTATAGTCACTTGAAACTTGCACTTTGCAATCTTCAAACTTGTCAAATGGAACTTTAAAATATAGGAAACTTATTTCTCTCCCTGTAAAATAACTTTGTTGTCAATGTGTGTGCACGCATGAATAAATCCAAGTTGCGCATTGCCTTCCATAGATACAGCCCGCAACAAAAGAAGCAACCAACAATAACAAGACTAAGTCAAAAAAAAACGTAATGAAAAAGTTTCAAATGCAATGACTTTACATCCTCAGGCTCAACAACCGCTTTAGAAAATGAAGAAAGTTACGAAAACAATCGAAAAAAGAATGCGAAGTTATATGCGTGACAGATTTTCTCGCCTGTTGGTTGCAGCCAATCACAAATATAATACTTATGTAGGTATTGGTGAACGCGCTTTTTGTACGTACCCTGTAGAGAACTAACGCTAATGAACGCAACGTTTCTGGGAACTTTATTTTCATATTAGCACAACGCAGTGCAAAGAATAGGTGTGGGAATATTTCACTGAAGAGTAATTCGAGGAACTGGTTTATTTTAGCGAAAAAAATGATGCTATATTCTTACTCATGGACCTTGAACAGTTTGGTTTGATGTAAGTAATCTTCTCTAATTATAATTCCCGGTTGACCCGAATTTATGAATCCTAGGTTTTAAGCAAATGCTCTTTCAATACCGAGGTTTCTAGTATGTGTGTCGGGAAACTAATCAGTGGTGACTTCTGAAAGAGAGCTACTTTCATTAATCCCACTCTTCTTTGCATATAAATATAACGAAACTAGTATGTAACCCCCGAAAATCGGGTGGACTTTTTTCCCACGGAAAGTAAACAGCATATGTGACACTTTTATATATTAAAAGTTATGATGATTAGAAAAGTGTATATTTTTATTCATATGTAATATGTAAGAACTTATGCATATAAAAAAAATAAATAATTGGCGCGTACACTTCTGTTAGGTGCTTGGCCGAGTTCCTCCTCCTATTTGTGGTGTGCGTCTTGATGTTGTTCCACAAATGGAGGGACCTACAGTTTCAAGCCGACTCCGAACGGCAGATATTTTTATGAGGAGCTTTTTCATGGCAGAAATACACTCGGAGGTTTGACATTGCCTGCCGAGGGGCGACCGCTATTAGAAAAATGTTTTTATTAATTTTGCTTTCACCGAGATTCGAACCAACGACCTCTCAGTAAATTCCGAATGGTGATCACGCACCAACCCATTCGGCTACGGCGGCCGCATATAACATATGCATATAACATTTTTAAAATTTTTTTCAGTTAAATCAGTATTTTTTTTTTTAAATTACTTCATTATAAACTACATTCAACGTCAAGTTTTCGTTATTGCCCATTTGAACTCGTATATTTTCCCAGGATCTAACCCGGCTCTACGCAACATAAAGTTGGCCGTGAGCAAAGCAATCCTCCTTTAAATGAAGCCCCACCCTTGATAATGCTTGCCCCCGGGCCTTATTTATTGTTATGGCGAAGGCTATTGTAATGGGAAATTTGCGGCGCTTCAACGTAAAAGGAAGTGTGGTTTCGCTCGGCTGCAAATTTATACGAGGCAATAGAAATCGCCTCCCTGAGCCTCTCCGCATAACACTTCCGCGTGCAAATAATTCGGATGCATTTGTTTTATGATAAGTCGTGTGCCATTCACCAACACAATTATAACATTTTTTTTTTTTTTGCCATTCGTAAAATTTCTTGGATTTGCAAAAGGAAACATTTTTTTCACAGATCTTTACGTTTTAAAAATTTTAAGAACAATGGTAAAAAAAATTTTCAAAGTTCATATTCATATATGATTTGATAATGGCTGCATACATAAAAATATACATGTACACACATAGAATACAATACAAAGAAAAAAAAGCACTTAAAAATGTATATCTGTGCCATTTTAAATGGCGTTGGGCATCGTCTATTACTATAAAATTTGTCTGAGAATAGCCCAAATACAGTTTACTTTTGAAATAGTATCAAATAAATAACTAATTTGTCTCTCTCTCCTCATTTTTTAAAACTATTTAAAATTTTGAGTTTTGCAAAAATGATCAAACGCACACAAAATTTTTAAATACATACATACATACGTTTATATATTGTAGTTCAATTGTACCATATATGAACGAAAACAAAAGTGGATGCTTCTACCAATCATATCCAATACGTGACGTTTCAAACATTTATCACTTACTTACCTGCTCTATTCCTCCACTTAAAGTAGGAACTCTTCTACGAACTCTTCTTGGTCGTCCTCTAGGCATATTTTAAAATTAAATATGGATGTACTTTTTTCTTAAAATAAATTCTATTTTGCGTCTGTCCAAAACTCTTTCTAATTTGTGAAGTGAATTGACAAATTTCAAGTCAATTGTCAATTCATACCAATTATTGCCATCACAACAAAATTTTGAAAAAAATTCGCAGCACCCGTTGGGACTATGTTCATGAATACATATTTATTAGTAAAGAGAACAAAACAAAACAATTATTGAGAATCCAAATGTATACAATGCAAACGTACTCATATATGTATGTATATGCGTATATTTGTGTGTCATCCCGCTTTGCATAGACATCGCTGTTATCAATATGAAAATTTTGATAACTTTACACGCAAATATTTCATGAACAAATTAACCAATTTTAATTTTTATAATTTTCCGGAAATATGCTCATCAAAACATTTCTTTTGATATATATTTCATATCTATACGTGTTGTAGTTTAGTCAGAATAAGCGCCATGTTTTAAAATAATATGTACTATGGATAGGCACCTCTTTAACTGACCTCAAACTAACTAAAACCGCTCATCAGCCTGCAAGTTTTTCTACAGGGTATGTGTTTTCTTAGTATGTATGCGTGAGCCTGAGTATGACAATTGTCACTTTGATTTTTATTCGTGTTTAAGTTTCAGTTAGGCTTCCTCTTCTTTTTGCTTAGCTTTGATTCCCTATTTTTCTCTTTTTTTTTTTTGTTTTATACTTTCAGGTAATTTCCTTTTGTTCTGTTTCTTCGCTTGTGAGTTTTCTTTTCTCTCTTTGTTTTTTATTTTCGCTTTTGTGTAACTTTCTTTTGTGCCACTTAACGAATACATTGAAGAGCCAATATATCCACACGCCTGACAGTGGTTAATAATCCTGTGAAGCTGTAGATCCATTATTCTGATATCTGCAAGTATTCAAAATGGCGCACACAATAATTCGGAAAATTTTGTTCATGCTTTGACCTGCTTTAAAATCGATATACCATATTTACGTTTCAGAATCCGCGGATTATGATATCAAAGTTATGTTTTCGAATTCAAAATGGTGAACTCAATATGAATTGAGAATTTTGGAGACCAGTTTTCGTTCAATTTCAAACCCGATTGACAGAGTCTTTTAAACTCAAATTAGTAGATTCAAAATGGGGAGAAAAGTTTAATGAGTGTATTTCGAGAACCTTAAAAATCTATACGTAGGTCGTTTAAGAGGGGCCTTTGAAAAGTCCATGCAAACATGAAAACTTTTATTTTTCGACATAGTCTCTTTTTAGGTATATAGTTTATTGTATATTTCGTCCAATGCTATTCTAGTTTGTTGATCTCCTCCGAATAATAGGATTCGTGCAAGTCAGAAAAATAGCCATTAGCTTCTGGAATCTCTTTCTTGTTTTAATAAAACCTTTTTCCCGCCAGCCATTTCTTCAAATTGGGGAACAAATATCTAGTATTCCGAGGAATCCGAAGGAGCCAAGTCTTGAGAATAAGGGGTGGGTGGGATTAATTCTGCGACCACAGCTACTGAAGCAAGAGCTGGTGCATCGTAGTAATGGAAAACGACCTATGCGAAAATCACTCAACTTTATCGACTCAAACGAATGCCAAGCATAAATAAATGTACCAATCTGGCTGAAATTAATTATGTGATTTTTGAAGAGATACTACTAACTAAACATTAGCTCGATACGCGTTTAAAGTGCTTATCTCTCTGACTTTGCGTGAGCGTTTCAAACGAACTTTGTGTTTGTTTTGTATGTCATTGATTCCGATTAGTGAACTCCAATTTTTTTAAATTCATAACGAAAGGCTCGTATGGATGAAAAAATTTAGTGAAAGTATTTCGATATTTTTAAACTCCGGATAATTTTTTGTTTAAATCACTGATTTGCGAGGGGTGGATTATATGTAGAGATTTGCAATAATTCGGATGCTTTTGAGATTAAAATTGTGAATCCAATATAGAAATAAAATTTTTGACAAAGTACGATTATATTGATTTCTTTAACTTTTTATATTTTATATAGGACTATGAATAAGTTCGTGCGGTTTTTTTTTCGAAATTTGAAACTTTATTGACGTAAAATGGTTACAAATTTAATATTCAAAGTATTGTCCATCGCTTGCTACTACTTTTCCCATCTTTCTGGCAATTCACGGATTCCCTTTGTGAAAAATTCGGTCGGTTTTGCCGCAATCCACGAATCGATCCATTTTTTGACTTCATCGTAATTACGGAAGTGCTGGTCAGCCAGGCCATGTTGCATCGATCGGAAGAGATAGTAATCGGATGGCGCAAGGTCTGGACTATACGGCGGGTGGGGTAGGACATCCCATTTGAGCGTTTCTAAGTATGTTTTGACCACTTGTGCAACATGTGGCCGAGCATTGTCATGTTGCAAAATAACTTTGTCGTGTCTATCGGCGTATTGCGGCCGTTTTTCTCACAGTGCTCGGCTCAAACGCATCAATTGTCGTCGGTAGACATCCCCCGTAATCGTTTCATTCGGTTTCAGTAGCTCATAATACACAACACCCAGCTGGTCCCACCAGATACACAGCATAACCTTCAGGCCATGAATATTCTGCGCCGACGTCGATGTTGAAGCATGGCCAGGGTATCCATACGTTGCCCGACGTTTTGGATTGTCGTAATGGACCCACTTTTCATCGCCAGTCACAATTCGATGCAAAAAACCCTTTCTTTTGTGCCGTTGAAGCAGTTGTTCGCATGCCATAAAACGGCGTTCAACGTCTCTTGGCTTCAATTCATACGGCACCCAATGGCCTACCTTTCGGATCATTCCCATGGCTTTTAAACGTTTGCAAATGGTTGATTGATCAACTCCCAAAGTTTTTGCAACCTCTTCTTGCGTTTGAGCCGGATCTTGATCGAGCAATTCCTCCAATTCGGTATCCATGAACTTTGGCGACGCACCCTCGCGTTCTTCGTCTTCCCAGCCAAAATCACCACTTTTAAAGCGTGCAAACCACTTCTGGCACGTTCGCTCAGCTAGAGCATGCTCACCATAAACTTCCACCAAGATACGATGACTTTCGGCTGCTTTTTTCTTCATATTAAAATAATGAAGAAGAATTCCCCGCAAAAACACATTATTTGGCACGAAATTCGACATTTTCAAGTGTGGTAAAAATATTGTTGTTTACGCTTCAAATAAAAAACTTATACTGACGTTTGTGCCTTACGACAGTAGCTCTCCAATGAATGTTTGGAAATGTGGATCGATGGAATAATAATCAAGTTACGCCATCTGTTGTAAAACCGCAAGGAACTTATTCATAGTCCTATTATTTGTTTATTTTATATTTGCATGATGGTATGAAAATGGTAGAACCATTCCACGGATTATAAAAAATGAAAAATGTCGACTTATAAAATTGATAGAATAGGCAAAAAACTAAATTTCCTTAACCAACTGTATGAATAAGGTATTACAAAAGATGCTTGATCAAAGAAATTTTATGAGCAGAAAGGCATCAGATATAATTCAGATTTTAAATCTTTGTGGTAAATCAGTGGGTATACACTATCTTAGTCTATACGGTAAGTTGGTGTTATATATTAAATTAGAGGTTTCATGATTTGGATGGATAGCAAGCCGGTTATTATATTTGCGATTATTATTGCTAGTTCCATCAAATACAGTTGACACTTTTAAATACCAAGGTGCATTTGTACCCAAGCGTAGTACTTTGGCTTGAAACCTTTGAAGGATTTCAATGACTGATTACGAGGCTGGCTTTAGTATGGGTTTGCAGATCAAAATTTTACTATCCGGAGATAATGAAGATTCTTATTGAGTAGCCAGTAAAGTGAGCGAAGTTTGAATCCCAGTTTCTTACGCTTCAGCAAGTATCAGGTATTTTGCCTGATCAACTTGAGGAAGAGCAGGGATCTTTGCGAAACGTAAAGTTATCTGTACTGATTCTGATGATATTTCAAGCTATTTGGATACAAATTTAAAAGTAAAAATTGAAAAACGAAAATCCTTCTTTTCCGTATTAGTTAAAAAGTCGCTACTTATTCATTATGCTTTTTGCTCTATTCAGTGCATTTTCGTATCTATGGACGCATGAAGTATTGAAATGAGTGATAAAAAATATACTGATGTACAGATAATATTGCGCAACATACCAAACAAAAGATCTCAGCCAAAAATATCTCTTTTCTAATTACTCTGTCTTTTCCAAGTTTCAAACCACTGTACGCCTGCCTTCATTTCAAAAGCCACTGTGGCGTATGAGTTATTTCAATTTCGAAACTTCTATTTGTCAGGGAAGAAGAAGAAGGAACAGTGCCGGGAAAGAAATATGCATATACAAATGCAAACATATTTGGTGTACTCAAGATGAAAAGAGTTTCCTGAACTCATACAATGTGGGCCATGAATACAGTGACATTGGCAGCGCTATTGAATTTTTCATAATATATCAAAGCAAAGTGCAAAACTTTCTTTCTGTATTGAAAGGATTCCATTCTATATTAAAAAAACAGCCAATGATTCCCACTGAAGACGAAAGTACCTACTAGACCCATATAGCAAAACCTTTGAAGCCTTTGGCGTTTTCAGGTAAATTTTGGCAGGCCTATGGCAATTCTCGAAAATGTTGAAAAAAACGTTAAAATGCGCGAATAAGTGAAGGACACACTTTGGCGCATGTAGAGGAATATTTTTGTAAAATTTTTAACCTACTAACACACGCACGAACCACCAATTTTTACCACTTTCTTGAAAAGTCCGAATTTAGTTAAATTATTCCAAAGAATACTTACCCGAAAAATTTCACTATGGGGATTCTCAACTAACACCATCACACAGTGGCTACAATTTTTCGTCAACAAATTCCTCCGAATCATCTGTAGAATATTCTGGCCGAAGACCCTGAACAATGACGCGCTGTGGAGATCAACGAATGAAGAACCCATCCTATGGCAATTCAAACGCAGAAAATGGTAATAGATAGGTTACACGCTTAGCAAGCCACCTAGCAAACCAGATAGAATCACGGAATGGACTGGAATCTGCCAGTGGGTCGCGGTCGGCCAAAGATTACTTGGAGAAGGTCGATGTAGCGCGAGCTAGTAAATGCCGTCATCACATAGGATGGCGCAATAACAACAGCCCAGAACTATGGACGATGAAAGAGTCTTGTCGAGGTTCCATGCTCCCGAGCGGAGTGAATAAGGATAAAAAAAACAATCAATCGGACCAAATCAGTATGCGTTAAAAGTAAAAGTCTGCAAAAAAAAAAATTTACTAATATTTATCCAAGTCAATAGCAAAGTTAGCGAAACTATTTGTAGATGCTTCACCCAGAGACAAATCAAGTAGACGGTCGGAAGTAAGTTCAATTTGCAGTGTGTAAACAGATAATGTAAAGAGTTCAGAACTGTGATTGATTTTTTTTTTTTTTTTTGCTTTGACAGAGAAACCTAAATGCCTGTAACATTTTGAAGAAAGTATTAACGCTCACCCGTAAAAAAATATTATTTTGGACCTACTGTTGTTTAAGTAGTGACTTTACTTTTGAGGACGAGACTACACCATGTCAAAAGTTCTAAAAAAAATTTCAAATTTCAAATATCTTTCCAACGGGTGATTTTTTAAGAGCTATAGGAAAGTTTTTCAAAAAAACACACGTAAAATTCAGAAAAAATGCATGAAATTTTTTATTTAAATCGATAGTACAGGCCATGTAATTTAATGTTTGAAGATTATTTCATGCAAATGTTGACCGCGACTGCGCATCAAATGGTCCATCCGCTTAGTCCAATTTCGGCATACTCTTTCCAATGTTTCGGCCGGCATCTCACATATAAATGCTTTAATGTTGTCTTCCAATGCGTTAATTGAAGCAGGCTTGTCTGAATAGATATGAGTTTTAACATAGTCCCACAAAAAATAATATACAGGCGTTATATCGCACGATCTGGGTGGCCAATTGATAGGTCCCGAACGTGAAATAAAATGTTCACCGAACTCGCCTCTCAACAAGTCCATTGTTACGCGTGCTGTGTGGCATGTGACACTGTCTTGCTGAAACCACATGTCATGCAAGTCAAGCTCTTGCATTTTGGGTAAAAAAAAGTTGGATATCATTTCACGGTAGCGCTCACCATTCACAGTTACGTTACAATTCGCAGCATCTTTGAAGAAGTACGGTCCAACGATACCTCCAGCAAATAAACCGCGCCAAACTGTGACCTTTTCTGGATACCTTGGTAGCTCTTGCAATTCTTCTGGCTGATCTTCACTCCAAAATCGACAAAACTGCTTATTTACGTACCCATTGATCCAAAAATGAGCTTCGTCGCTGAACACAATTTTCCGACTTTAAACTTTCTTAAAAGAACACCCATTTTTATAATAAAATTCAATGATTTGCAAACTTTGTTCGTTTGTAAGAAGATTCATGGTTAAATTACGGACCAAACTGAACATGTTTGACAGTGGAACAAAACACGAAACGTGCGTCAGCTGTTTAAGCCAACTGTTTAAAAAGATAATAGCTAAAAAATCACCCTTTATTAGATGAACTCGAAGAAATCGTAAAATTTAAAATTTGTAAGGGCTTAACAAAAGATTAGAAACAAACAGAAAAAAATGCTATACTTGCTTAAAAGTTGTAGAAGCTTTATATTTATATTGTTTCCCCTTTTTGCTTTTTTTTTTGAGAATGTGAAGAAAATCAAGCTTAAATACGTTCTAATTGGCCGCCAAAAATAGAGACAGCTTATATCCGACCAACGACTGTCAGTTCAGTGGCAATCCTCAATAAATTTATGGAGAATATTTCGTACATTTATAATAATAACAATTTCAACACTTCCTTGACGTCTCGCCACGTTCTCGTTGGTATCTTCGGAATAATCTTAAGTTAGTTTGTATGACTTCCGATATCTGAGATACAAATTTAAGTGAAACATTTCTTTATTCTTCGTCGAACAATAAAAATGGGACAACTCTCTTAACTGTCAGTGTACTAGTGAGTTCTTTATATGTTCCCGTATATCTCAACTTACAAAAACCGCATTTTCAAATCGACGCAATATCCTCTAATTTTCAGTTGTAAGTCATACATTTTACGCTGAAAGCACTGATGCTCACTTTGAACCCCTTTCACACCACTCATTCACCTGCTTAACATATCTCTGCCGCTGTTGCTTTGTGTTTTGTATCCCCCCAGTTAAGCTGTGTTTTTTATTACACCTGCAGGCAATAAAATGTTTCACAAGTGTAATTTGTATTAAACAAAAAAAAACACAAAGTAGCACATAAGCTTAAGACACAACAGAGAAAGAGGAAAGCAGCAACCAAAAACGCAATGAATAAAAAAAATGTGGCATGAATAAAATAGTTCTTTAAAAAAGTAGAAAAGTTGATGTGGCTGTATGTGCAGGGCGTTGTGTAAATGCCTGCGAAAGTGAAACAAATGACAGGAAAATCTATTGTACCGAACCAAACAAAAAACGAAAAAAGCGCACAAGCTGTATACGAAGACACACAAATACTCGTATACATGTATTGTGCAATGTACAATGAAATAGATAAATGAGGTGTGGAAAGAGTGAAAACGCAATAGAGCTTAAGGCGTTGAGAGTGCATAGAAAGTGGAAGAAAAGAGCAATCAACAGCTATAAAAGCACACGCACACATATGCACACACTTATATACACACAAGCACACTTTAATTTGTGTTTAAGCTAATAGCGCTATTTGCTTAAAATTTCATTTACATAGTACGCATGTCTGGAATTCTCAACTGGCTTACGATATTTTTAAATGATGGCGTGAATTGCTCGGGTCTTTTTATAAGCTTCATATTAACAGTTACTATGGCTACTCACAGCCACTTATGAATCTGAGCGATAAGCGCTCCACGGCCGCCAGGGCCAACGAGCTCTCTCTTCTGCTTATGTGGCTCTACAGTGGCTTACCAGAAGAACTTGGTAAATGTAATTGCATAAAAATTTCAATTGCATTACAATTATAAAATTATTTTATTAATTAAAAGATAAATAATTGACACTCCAAGTTTTTATATCAATCAAAAGATGTTGAGAATCTTTAATATAGGCATAGTTTTGAATAGAGTTGCCACCTAAAAGTTAAAATTAGTTATGGAAAATTGTGCAGTCAAAGTATTACAAAATAGATATCAAACAAAATGGTGTTAATGAGCGCTCTAAACCAGAAATGCTTTAAATTTTGATTGCCAACTATCCATTAATTTATTAAATATATAAAATTAGTTAACTCATTAAAAGTAAAATAACAGATACATCATAATATTGGTATCAGAAGCTTCTGAAATACTATTAATATAGTATTCGTTTAGAATAGAGTTGCCACTTAAATATATGTATAAAATATAATTAAAAATATAAATATATACAATACTATATTAATATGTGAATTTAACGAAATGTTAATATGTGAATTCGTGGGAATTATTTGAGACCGACAATTTTAACTAGTGTTACCTCCTAATGCGACTTTTATTAAAATTTTATTAAGTTGATTAATATTATTATTACTAAATAAATATGAAGTGGAAAAATTAAATAAAACACTAGAGAGAGGGCATCAAATCTCTTTGTATTATTTAATTATTTTTTGCTTAAGCGCCAATTATGAGGCGCATAGAGCCAAAGTCAATGACTTCTGCTTTCTTCTATCGTTGGCTATTTGCCGGTTGCGTCGTCAGGATGCTTTGGGCCGTCCTCAGTGCCAAAGAGGCTTCCACTCCATCTATCTAGTCCATCACCGGAATTTTTCGCGCTGGCTTTCTAAAAGTATGCCCGATCTAGGCCCACCAATTTCCTCTTACGGATTTCAATAATTTTTCCATATCACATTTCCTGTGATGTTGGCCAGCCGAGCAATAAAACAGACTTAACATTTGAGCTAAAAATGAATAGTTTAGTTTAGTTTAGTAAATAGTTTTAGTTTTCTCGATAAGATGTCTGAAGTACCATACGTTTTTAACAACAGTTTTGCAACAGGGGAGATCTAGCTAGAGTAGGCCTTTACAATAGCGAACAATCGTCTAAGTCTTATCATCGATTACCTTGTTTCTTTACGTCATATATCAAAGCGTAGAGGACAAGTTCGAAGCTGTATCCAACAGTGGGAGGCAAATCAATTGTGGCCTTAAAAGAAATTATTCGAAAGTGTCATCAAAAAGAAATGAAAAGGAATTTACAAGATCTGCATTGAAACCACTGCTTGGCAAAATAACTAAGTGCGATGTAACTTAATTCTATTCTCTTCATTGTGGGTAGTCAAAGCTACCTCGTCATTGGCAACTAACTCGAAGTCGTTCAAGAATATTTTACAAGAATTCCAGATGTTCCTTCAAATCTTCTCCTAAATAAGAGCACAAGGATTCAGTGGCTGATAATAACAGCGCAGTGATTATTCGGAAAAATATGCTGATCTATGTCCTCGATAAATTGAGTCAAAGCATTGAACCAACTTTGCTTTTCCTTTATTCTAGTCAAACTAACTTCAAAGCCTTGCCTTCGCTGATCACCAACGAGTAACTCAATCATTGAACATATACCTGTCAAGTTCGCAGCACCGCACACTAGTTTCGCAGAAGCTGGCGCAAAATGCATTCAAAAATTTCCATGCGACAGTTCAGCAGTTCGAAGATAGCGCTTAGACAATTCTTAGGAAACACTTCTTACAGGGTCTTTCTCACGAATAGAGAAACATTGGAGCTGAACATAAATTAAAATAAATATTTCATAGTTTCAAGTTATAAGCAAAAATCTACGTGAAAATATTATTCAGAAAGTTGGGCTCAGAGCAATACTCTATATCCATAAAGGGGTTACAATAGATCTTTCAGGTTGCTGCGCTAAACCCCTCATAATAACATAAAAGCTATTAGTGGTCATTAAAATATATTTTACCGTAAAAAAGGAGTTTTAAAACTTTAATTACATCTGTGTATCTGTGTAGCCAGTACTCTCGTTAATGCTATAAAATACGAATTGTAATTAAAATTTAATGACAAAGGCACACGGCACACACTTAAGCAAATTTGCAATGACAAATACTTATATACTTTCTCTTACGGCTGACTTACTAACACAGTGACACATTGCCACACTGACAGTCAACTTGTCAGCTTGAACAACAAAAGTGCCATTCACTGGAATATCTAACTAACTGATTTGCTACCGCACTGACAGTATTTTCATTTATTTAGATTTGTGTGGAAAGTTGGACACAAAAACTGTTGTAAAGTACATTCTACATATGTAAGGGTGAATGCGTGTGTGTATGAGTAGCGTTTGGAAAGAGCAGACGAATAAATAAAATAAAGAGAAACAAAAGCGGGTAAAAACTGTTTAATATGCAAATATTTCTTTTTAAATCTGCTTACTAAAAAAATCAACTATTTTGTTATGGCATTTGCATTTTACATGGTTTTCATTAAAATTAGATTTGCCATTTTGTATTTGTCCTCATGTTTATCACTATTTGGGAGCTACAATCAGTCATGTCCTCTGTTTGGCAATCACTGTTGAGTATTTATAGTGTAATTTGTGATCAGTGAAGCGCTGATGCATAGGTGGTGGTGTCCACACTTACTTGTTGTTTGAAATATCTTGGAACCAGAAGCACTCCCAAATCATTAGCTTTACGCAGCGACCTGGTAGATTATAGAAAGTTCTTAGAATATGTGGACGTGATTCTGGAAATGGAATAAATTCATGTATTGCGAGCATCTTTTGGAAGCCTCACTTAAATTTGCTGATCTCTTAGAACTTCGTAGAAATATTACTGAGCTATTTATAAATCTCAATAACCTTTTCATATAAGTCGTGAAAACGCATGATATTTCTAAATTTCTTGCAGGCCCGCCTACAATACAATAAAAAAAGAATAAAACAAAATAAAATTAAACTAATTCGAATTAAATTAAAAGAAAATTATAAAATAAGAACATGTAAAACAAAACAAAATAAAAAATATAATTAAATTAAATTAAACCCAATGAAATAAAATTGAAAAAAATTATAAAATTATATGTATAAATAAAACAAATTTAAGAAAAAATATTATTTAAATTAAATTTATTTATTGAAATTAAATTAATTTGAATAACGCTAAGAAGAAATTTACTCAAAAATATTATATTATAAAATAAAAAGGTAAAAAATTAAATTAAATTAAAAAAATTAATTAAATTGAATTAAATTCAAAGAAATTATAAAATAAATTGAAACAAAATAAAATTAAACAAAATTTCGTTAATTTAATTAAATTTAATTTAATTAAAAAAAAGTTAAATTAAAATATTAAATAAATAAAAATTACAAAATACATTTCCGCAAAACAAAACTAAATAAAAATTTCGTAGAATTAAATAGAAAAAAATTACATTAAATGAAATAAAATTCAATTAATTTGGATAAAAATAAATAAAATTAAATGGAAAAAAAATTATAAGATAGAACAAAACAGTAAACGGCGGCCGTCGTGGCCGAATGGGTTGCTGCGTGGCCATCATTCGAGAATGCGTAAGTTCAAATGTCCGTGCATGAAACACCAAAGCAATGAAAAAAAGTGTTTTCTAATAGCTTTCGCCCCTCGTCAGGCAATGGCAAGCCGCCGAGTGTATTTTTGCCATGAAAAAGCTGGTCATAATAAAACCATCTGCCATGCGGAGACGGCATAAATATTTATATAGATCTCTCCATTTTGTGGAACAACATAAAACTTACACACTTTTTAATCACAATCTTTACAAAAAATTCGAGTATGCAGTTTTTTAGTCCGATTTTCTTATACTCAAATGGTATAATAAAGTGCAAGTTTCATGTGAGATCGGTGCTACCGGTTTTGGGTGTTTTCTTCTACCCAAAGAAATTTCAACATCCGATAGGCTAAAACACTGCATACTCAAATATTTTCAAAAATTAACAAGTGATTAAAAAGTATATCTTCCATTTTAATTTTTATGCAAATTTGTTAAACTTTTTTGTTTTTATTTATTTATTTTTTTTTTGCACACAGTTTCACATTTGTATATATACGGTTTTTGTAGTATAATGAATTATACTTTTTCAATAGGTTCTAGTGCTATAGTTAAGAAGTGCGCGGGTGCGAAAAGTGTCCAAGTATTCGTAGAGGCATCCTCTAAAAGTAGGCAAACGCATGTAAAGAGTGTAAAAATATAAATCAATAATTGGCACGTACACTTCTGCTAGGTGTTTGGCCGAGCTCCTCCTCCTATTTGTCGCGTACGTTTTGATGTAGTTCCGCTAGCAAAGGGAGCTACAGCTTTTAGTCGACTCCGAACGGTAAATTGTTTTTTATGAGTCATTGTCTGCCGAGGAGCGACCGCTATTAGAAAAAATTTGTTCTATCACTTTGCTGTTTCATGCATGGAGATTCGAATGTACGCACTCCCGTTCGTTATGCAATAACCCATTCGGATACAACGTAACGTAAACAAAATACGGCATATAAAATGAAATAAAATAAAAAATTTAATTAAATAAAATTCAAATTAAAATGCGTAAACTAACTGATAGAAAACTCCACAAGAAAACCAGTCTTAAAAGTTTTACTGCATTTTAATTTTTCCAACAAATCTTCTAACAAACTAATAAAGTGACTCAGGGGAAACTGAATAAATATCATTAAATTAAAACAACTTCTTCTTGACTGACAACTTTTGCGCTGAAGAATTGAATTAAGGCATAGCGCACTGCTGCTGTATAAATATTTATATAATTTTCACTTAAATTAATATTATACTTAAACTCATTTACACCTAGAAATTTTCTACTTATCTCTCTTCTCGATTGCTTTCACTCTTTGCAGTGTTACGCTGTGTGCTCATAACAGCCATGGCGGCAACGATGGCCTCCGTGACGGCGGCACCATTTGTGACGCAAAATTCACTGTTGTCGTTAACACAACAAACGCTGCAAAAACACTTTCACAACGGCAACACCAACAACAACCATCATTATAGCATTAGTGACAACATCAGTACTTTTATTTCTGCTTCGTCACATAATTACAATCGTCGACACTCACAGCTGCCACTGGCCACACTTACGCCGCCTACTTCTCCACCAGCAACGTTGCGAATAATGGATATTGAGGTGTTGAATGCGAGCAGCAGCAGCAGCAGCAGCAGTAGCAACAACAACATCATCGGCGGTGATAACGCAAACCACTTGAAGAGTCTTTCATCGATTGTAGAGGCGTCGGATATGGGCGAGGGCTACATGAATCAGCTACCAATCTTTGACTTTGGACTGCCGCGTAATATAACGGCACGTACCGGTCAAACGGAAGCTACAATTAAATGTCGTGTCGAGCGATTGGATGATAAATCGGTGAGTGAGTGAGTGAGTTAGTGGGTGGGTTATGTGGTGAAAGGAAACAAATAAAGCGTGAAAAGTCACACTCAATAGAAATAGAAAAATAGTAAAAGGGTGGATTAAATGTGGAAGAGCAGTGAAGTTTCACGCTTTTATAAAGCAAATTTATCGAGAAATAAATATTAAATGTATAAAGGCAAAATTGCAGTGCTGAAAGTGCTAGAAAACTAAAACTATGGATTGTAGTAAGTTGCAGTACTTGCTTATTACTTCATTCGCCTAGCATATAGTCTGCAGTTCTCAACTGACTTATGAAATAAGTTAATCAATGGCTATGTTACTTGCTTCATTAGAGCAGACTCCTAACAAAGAGAGCCAGAGCTTCCTACTTAAGTCGAAGAGTTTGGATATTACACCCAGGCCGGCAGTTAATTCTTTTGGATCACTTATGTGATTCTAATTAAATATAATATTTTATTTATGATAAACTGCAATGTGACGTATAAAGCGCTAAATTTTTATTTGCTTTCTCCATTTCATAACATTAACGAAGCAGTTTTCATTTTGGAATTTTAAAAATTAATATGGTTCGAACCTATTTTGGTCATTGCCGTCAATTCTCCTAAAACTGGTTTATTTTTGGACCTAAGTGTATTGAGATCATGTTCAGTTAGTAGCTTCCTTTGGAAGAACACACAGCAAGTTTTAGTTAGATTGGTCTATCTCCTTGTGTTTGGAATTCGTTTGAATTGAGGAAGTCGAGTGATTTTCCTTTTTCATAACGAAAACGCACCAGCTCACGCCTTAGCAGTTGTGGTCGCAAAATGAATGGAAATAGGGTTCCAACTCGTTTCACATCCCCACTATTCTCTAGATTTGGCTTCCCCGGTTCCCTCAGCCTACTATTTGTTCCTCAATTTGAAGAAACGGCTGGCAGGAAAAATACTTTATTTAAATGAGGAGGTGAATCTGGGATCAACAAAGGGAAGGAATCAACAAACTAAAACAGCATTGGACAAAGTGTATAAGCTTAAAAGGATACTATGTCGAAAAATAAAAAAGTAAAAAAAAATAAATAATTGGCGCGTGCTCCTCCTCCTATTAATGACGAGTGTCTTGATGTTGTTCCCCAAACAATTAAATAGTTTTTACTTTTCCACGGACCTTTCAAACTACGCTCTCTTAATGCAATAAGTTTCCTCACTCATAGTCGATCCCAACAAGTAATATTACCTGTTTAAAATTATTTTACAGCAGTTAACCCACTAACTGGCATTAAATATGCAATCGAAAAATTGGTTACTAAACGTCTCTGAATGAAAAACACAACTGAGAAATGCACACCTGTAGGCTTCTTTTAATCGAAACTACTGGGAGGAAATACTTGAAACCATTGGCCTGTCCCTCCTTGATACGTATATGAAGATTGCTATCATTTAAGCCAGAACTACACATCTAACTTTCGCGGTGTTGTGACTTTTAGCGCTTTATATATCTGGCAAATCTTATAGCAGAATAAAGCGGCAAAAGCTATAGCGCCTGAAACATAAAACACCATACGTTTTTCTTGACTCAGTGCGGCATCACACTCCCAGCCGCAACTGGCGTCGGGGTTGTATTCAAAGTCGAATTCCATAGACTGATAGACACAGCTTCTAGATTATACCTTCAAAAGTTAAGGAAGGTGTCCCGGCCTTTGCACTTCAACAGAAGTCTATAAGATAACCAAAGTTTCTACGAGGATGGGTACTACGTTACCGGTACTACCAAGACTTATAACCGGGCAAGGACTGTCGCCCTAGCAGCATTACTCAAATTCTAAGCGCGCTTTCAGCTGCAGTATATTTCAAATTCAGAAATTTCCCTTTAAGTCGAAGAACTTTAACTTTCGAACCAAATGAAAATAATCAAACCCTTAAGTATAAGTAAGTAATGTTCTTAATTACTACTTTTGCGCTTCTCTTACTCTCCGATAAGCACTACCAGAATTACCAAGCCATTGTGTACTTAGGGCGCACTCAAGCTGAAGTGACGAAAAAAAAAGAAACACTTTACCCGCATTTAACTGGTCATTTGCGGTTTTTCCGTTTTGCTATCAGCTCCATCTAAGAAAATAAAACCTAAAACGAAATCCCACTCAACTCCAGCACACTTGAGGGGCAATGGGCAAGTGAACGGAAAGTGCTCTTTACGAATGACTGCTTGGCGCTGCGCATTTTACTGCCACATCAATGGTAGTTTTATTTAATCTCCCCTTAACCCTTACGGACATTTCTCATGCTGATCGAGGCTCATTAATCAATTTCCGTTTGTCACTTTCGCGGCATAGGTGACTGCTATTTTTTCTTATTCTTATTCAATTTTTTTGCTATTTTTTGCTTGTACGCATAAGCCCTTCTTCCTGACCGCAAATTATTTCAGCTGCCATTTCATATTTTTACTTACATATTTGCTGGCACATTACTCACCCCGTCAAACTTAAATTTTTTCACAAAATACCTTTTTTCTTTCTTTTGTTCGCTTTCTTCGCCACCTCCGGATGTGTCTGTTGCTGTTGCTGCTCATTTGGCCACCTGCGATTGGACTCTGACTGAATGTGATTTTCTACGTTGATGGTCGTCAACAGGTCTCGTGGATACGTAAACGTGATTTGCATATACTGACGGTAGCCACAGCCACGTATACATCGGACAAACGCTTTCAGGTAAGCGCACACAAAATTTGCACTCTTTCTCACAAAAAAGTACTTAACTGCCACCAGCCAAGTAATAAATGTGTGTATGTATCTAATATAGGTATATGTGTCTGTGTAGAGGCGCATTCGTATGAGTATTTATTTAGTGAAAGTAAAAAGAGTGGAGATAAAAAATTACCAAATGAAAAATACACAGTGACCGCAGCGGAGTAAATGCATTGAAAGAAGTGAAATATAGGCAGGTCCCTCCTTTGCTCACCTCCGACTTTATACGAAGCTTAAATTTATTTATTCAATTGGTGCTCTGTAGGTAAGTGTTCGAGAGAGCCATCTTCGGCTGATTTTCATACAAAAAGAAACTTAAGCACATATAAGAGGCTTGCTAAAAAAAAGTGACTTTCTATTTTTCTCAAAAAATTAATCATTCACTACGAGCAACTTCCTTTAACTCGAACCAGTCAACAACTAGACCAACTATAGGAAGTAACAGCCAAAGCGGCTAGCTTTGGTCAATAGAAAATAAGTTGCATTGCGTCAGAGCGTTGCAGATCACATACAAACATCTTGGCAAAAGCACCGGAAGCTTGATTGGGACATTCTAAACTTTATTGGGAGATTCAAAGCACCAAGCGACAAAAATCAACCTTTTTTTATCCGAAAGAAATTGCAAACGCATGTGACACTATACTTATACATTTTATATAAAGGGTGGCGCAAAATTAATCACCCTATCGGAAGTATCATAATTTTTCCAAATGACGCAAATCACATTTGACAGTTGAGAATTATACCGCTGCAGTATACAAACATACAGACAATGGTGGGCAGGCGCGTAAAGGTGAAAATAAAGATTTCCATGTCTGAAACAAATGTGTATAAAAAAAAAAGGTTATATTAGAAACAAAATTGGGGGATTAATTTTGCGCCACCTTGCAGTAAAACTGTATACTCAGTTTCTTATCAATTTCATTTTAAAAGAGAAACATAAATGCAGGTATCCATTAGGCATACTTTACTAGGTTGTTCGATAAGAAAGGGCGTTGCTTTAGCCTAAATTTCAAAATTTTTGTTATGTTGGTACACTTTTCATATGAACGTACGTGAAGTCTCATTTCAATCTGTCAATTCAATATTTATCAATAATAATACAAGCCATTTAGTATTGACGTATAACAGAATTTTCTACAAAGGCAAAAATCAAGTGTCGCGCAGTGATTGAATTTTTATTTTTAAAAGGTTTCAAAGCCAAAGAAATTTATCAACGAATACCGGTAATGTATAAGGACTTTTTTTCTATCAATTAGTACAGTAAAAAGATGGGTTTTTGAATTTAAACGCGGCTGCACAAGCTTTTCAGACAATCAACGTCAAAGACGTCCAAACAAAGCAACAACATCAGAAATCGTAGAAAAAATTCAAGATATCTTATTGGAAAATCATCGAGTGACTGAAAGATATTTAAAAGAAGCCTTAGGCATCTCATTGGACAGTATAAGCAACATTTTAACTGAAGAATTGGGTTTCAGAAATCTGCCTGCCGCATTTACTAACAATGGGACAACAACAAATTCGAATACGACTTTCTCAGCAACATTTAGCAACATTGAAGAAAAATTCTTAATTCTCAAAAGTGTGTGAAAATCGATTGTTTTATGTTTTTTGGTAAAAGTTACGAATATTTCTAGAAGAGATGCGTTAAGGGATCTTAAGTATGAGTATTTTTGTAGCAATAACTGTTTTTTTAAATGCGTTTATAAAGCCACGAAAATAATAGGTAATAAAATCAAAGTTTAGGTCAATTTATTCCTTTCCATATATTTTAAAACTTCTGCATTCCTAAAAACTAGACACTACATATAAACTTGCCCTACTAAATTCCTACATATGTATGGGTATATTATTCACCAATTGCAATCAAATGAAGTCATACGTAAGTTTTTCTATTTCCACAAATTCTATTTATTTGCCAAACAAATTCTCGTACATTTACGTATATTTTAAGTAGAAGTATGCAAGTGTCTATTTTTATTGCCCTCCACTCAATAATACACATAAAAGCTGCTCCCTTCTCTCCATACCCGTCTCTCGGCCAGCACATGTGTATGCATGTAAGTATGTGTATATTACATATGTATATGCGTGTACTATATTCGGCTTTGGTGCACTGTGTTGTAGCTTCTACTTTCAGTTGCTTAAGAATAGATTCCATTTCCATGGTGAATATGGGCAGAACTTAACTTTTATCAAAGGAAATGTGCAGCTGTTCGACACACATATCTCAGCGTTTGCATGCTAATGCCTTAACAAATATTCTTGTTCATAAACTGTTGTTGGATGGCAGGAATCAGACTAGTTTGTTAGTGACTCGAATTGTACTAGTTGCAAAGTGATCAAATAAAGGTGTATACGAACCAAAAATTTCTTATGTTATGTTTGTTGAATTTATTGCTAAATGTTTGCCATGTTTTTGAATATAAATATTGAATGATTTTTATTTTGGATTGCCTTTGTTTATTGATTTATTTGTTTATTTAAATGAATTAAGGCTGCGAAAACACAAATTCTTTACAGACTAATAAATAAAAAGTGTATTACTCAAAGCGCTAAAATTAAAAATGAGACTTTCAGTATTAGCGAAATCATATTTCACGAAAGAAAAAAATAAAGAAAATTTGGAAAATAAAATTATTTATTAATTTAAAAAAAAAATAAGTTTTGTGTAATATTTCAATTCCTAATTGGCCCGCTGATTTAGTTAAATTTCGATTTATAATACGATGCCGTTTCCAATGCGGCAATGTTTTTCCGATTTATTCACAAAAATAATAAGACTTGCATTGTATCGAAATTGCGTTTTTATGACTCGTATCGAAGCCACCTGCAAAGCGCTTCATTGTCAATTTACGTTAGATATGATGAAAGTTATAAATTTTCCAACAATAAAAAAACAAAACTTAACTGGACGAGTTTAATAATAATAAAGGAACTTAATGGAGGAAGAAGAAGCATAGACGGTAGCGGAAAAACGATGACTTAAAGCTTCTTTCACAGGATCGAAAGGACTCTCTGAAATGCCTTTCAAAGACAAAGATGGAAAATTAACCCGACCCTGATGAACAGTTCACACGATGGGAAATAGGTACCCTTTGATGAAGTTTTCAGAGGCCTCAAATTCTTGAGCACGTCGCTGGGAAACTCCCGAGCGATGTACTCAAAAAATATCCTGTGTATCTTCCCAGCATCCAAGTGTGGATAAAATTAAGACAGGAAGTGGAAAAGGAAGAATGGAGAATGAAAAATCTAGGTTGTGGTCAACATCACGGGAGAAATGCTAAAAGCCAATCCGAAAACTTCGGCAGAAATGCTGTTTCTCCTGTTTCAACCATCTGGGAAACTGAAGCGCTAGCACAGGACTGAATGCAGGGTGTTTTGGTGAAGATTCCAAAGAAAGACGCGGCAGCTGACTGCGGGAACTGGAAGGGTATCATGTTATTGTGTGCCCCTTTAGAATTTTCTGCAAATTTATGCAGAATAATTAAAGCCCGATCATATTTGCCTTACTCAAAAGTATATGGTATTCTAAACAGCTAACCTTGGAAGCAAAGCTAAGGTTTTTTTATTCCAATCGGTGCTCCTATATGACTATGAAACATGGTGCGTGGCCGTGGCAACAACAACAAAGCTTTAGGTCGTCATGAACCGCTGCATTGGAGTCATCCTGGTGTCTTGATAATTAAGTGTCAAATGATAAGCTCCATACGGGAGGTAAGCAAAGACCAGTTGAAACTGAAATTCACGAGCGTAAGGGGAGATTAACTGGTCATACTTTGCGAAAATTTGCGACCGACATCAGCAGAATGTCCTTAGACTGAAGTCCACAAGGCTCATGCCGTAGAGGTCGACCCAAAGAACCTCGGAGCTTAAGTCTGCGCACTGACAAATAAGAATAGAAGAGCATTCAAAGGTCAAAAATCATTTCTAAGCATAGAATCTATAATATCCGAAAAACCACTTGACTGCTTACAAACCCAGTTACATCTTTACCAAGGTAATTACACTAGAATTTATTTGCGCTTCTCTAGTTGTTTTTTTTTTTGTCCATAGTATTGTCTCTAATTTCAATAAAAAATATATTCGATTACTTTTCATTTTACATCCTCAAAAAGGTTTTAGTGGTTACCGCACTATACAACTGCGTAAACATTTCTATCAAACCTTACTTTTGGTTTATTTATTTCTACCGAAACGATACGTATTACTTACTTGTTCCAATTTTCCATATCTAAAAAAACCAATTTCTATTTTAAATTTTATATTTTGTGTTTACTAAAATGTAATAAAAAGACGATGTGAAAGAGACGTCGGCAACCAAAAGTGTCCGGCAGGTGAGGAAGATGTATTGTACCAGCTTGTGATTAAAACGGAAAGTTGCTGCATTCTTTCCACGATACCACCTTCACTATCTTTGCTACCTCTGTCACTCTCGCCCTAGAGGGTGTAAGCGCTAATTTATAAGTATATGTACATATATTTTTTTATTTTATAAGTATATGTACATATATTCTGGCCAAATAAGAAAGCTAATTTTCAGGAAAGCTACACAGGATAAATCGCTACTTAGAGTGTTTAAATAGCAAATTATTCCAATAGAAAGACTTGCTAACTGTTGGAAAGCTCTTATAGAGGCCACATTTGTAGTTCACTAGCTAATACGAACTAATGGGGATACATATGTAGGTTGAGTAGTTCATCAATTGATATGGCATGGATACAGAGGCACGCAATTGACATTTCGTGGAACATCGTCATATTAAAAATACCAGCTGCTAGCACTAAAGAAGGTTAGAAGGCGAACTGCGGCAGCCGCGAAGCAAACGGGCAAAAAAGTGGCTTTGACTATAGGGTTTATTCAAAGGCGTATCTGACAATGTACCAGGAGAGCCTTAGTAGTATTTGTAGTTAGTAAATTGTTCATGAATATTGTGTGCACGTAGCTTAGAAGATTGGTGAAACTGCTAGAATATTAGCATTAGGGTGGGCTAAGCATTTGTTTTTCTTCATGCCTTTACGTTCCCATGCTAAAATTGGGGACAAAAAATATTTAAAAAATGTTTGCTGCAAACAGACTGAATACCAGACAAAATTAATAAAAAAAATATCTATACCATAAAGGTAAATGTCTGTACATTGTACGCGCATCACTACGAAACAACAACACCAAATGACGTAAAATTGCAATTTTTGATTGACGATCAATCATCCAATTTGGTTTTTGAATAACTTTTTTACTAAATAAAAAGTAATATCTAATTTTATATTCTTTTTGTTTTATTTACTACAAGGTGGCATAAAATTAATCATCCATGTGGTTCTTAAATTACTTTTTGCTCTAAATAAAAAATTGATTTTGTGTGGTGAATATCTTTATTTTCACACTCCACATACTCGATTGCTTATTTGTTTGAAAGCTGGAACTGTTGGTTCACAAGTTTGTTCACGACGCTATTAGCAAAAAGTATAAGGATTAATTTTGCGCCACCTTGTATTAGTGCATTGCATAATAATTTATTGACATTTAATAACTTTTTTATCTTACAAAGAAAGCAGCAGTTTTTCAGGTGCCCTATAAAAAAATTTAAAACTTTTTTTGAACAAAGCTTAGGGTGAAGGGACATTAAGAGAGGAAAGTAAGTAATGTCGGTCTGTAATCATTTTTGTGCAAAACTACATTTTTTATTTATTTACTATTTTAATTTATATTCCAAAGGAATTCTATGATAACTTTCAAACTTGGCGGCACAGGTTAATACAAGGTGGCGCAAAATTAATCACCCTATCGGAAGATTTATGATTTTTGCTAATGGCTTTGTACGTCAATCAATCATATTTGACACTTGTGAAATGGACAGCTGCGAATAAAAGCCGACAATTGCAAATAAGGATATTCAACACTCAAAACCCTTTTTTTTAATTTAGTAAAAAAAAAATTTAAAAACAAAATTGGATGATTAATTTTATGCCACCTTGTATTAAATAAAACAGAATAAAGTATAAAACTAAATGTTGCATTTTGTTTAGTAAAAAAGTTATTCAAAAACAAAACTGGATGATTAATTTTGTGCCACACTGTATTAAATAAAATCCAGAACACTAAAATAGATGTCTAATTTTTTTCCGTACTGCTTTATTTAATAAAAACATTACTCAAAAACAAAATGGATGATTAATTTTGCGCCACTTCATATTAAATTCAAAAAATGAAACATACCCAAATAGATGTCTCATTTTTTTACTTTTTATTCATTAACAACATTCGTAATTAACTTTGTGCCACCTTGTATTAAAAAATACAAACATTGATGTCTCACCTTTTGGCCGTTTCTTTTGATTTATTAAAAAATCTATTCAAAAATAATGTTAGATGATTCATTTTGTGCCACCTTGTCTGTCTCATTTATTTTACTTTTTATTTCGTAAAAAATTATTCCAAAAAAAATTCGAGCTTAATTGTCCGCCACCTTGTATTGAATAAGAAAAACTACATAAATATATGTCTCATTTTTTTGGCCATTTTTTTTTTATTTAATAAAAAAATTATTGGAAAACAAAAATGGATGATTCATTTTGCGCCACATATTAAATAAAATAAAATAATAATACAATAAAAGATGTTTCATTTTCAATTTAAGGGTTCATTTAAAAAAAAATTGTTTTGTGGTCCATCCTAATGTTCACAGGCTGCCATAGGGACTACATTGAAGGCAATAAAATAAATATCAAAGAGCAAGCGCACTATTTTAATTTTATTGCCAAATTGCGGCCACATTTTGAGCCAAAGTTACATAAAAAATTATTGATTTATTAATCTTTCCAGGGATTCATTTCAATACTACTAATAACTTTGATAACTATTTTTATTTTGTTTTTGCTTAAATTTTTCAAAATTAAACATGGTTATAAAATAGGTGGAGCCTTATACCCCAAACGCAACTGCCCCTCTTATATCCTCCGTTTTATGTCTGTGAAGTTGGTACTCATACCGATTTGACACGTTTTAATTTTTCACATACATAGCCACGTATAAACTTACATTTTCATGTACGTATGCATAAGCAATTTTTTTCTACTTCTGTTTCCCCCACGGGTTTTCACTTTGTAGCCCCACTTGTTACAAATGTATATTTTTTGATTCCAGGTGAGTTCATCGAAAGATGGACGTGAGTGGATATTGCATGTGAAATCGCCGCAGGCTCGTGACAGTGGCATCTATGAATGTCAAGTGAATACGGAACCGAAAATGTCGATGGCATTTCAGTTGAACATCATTGGTAAGTTGAAAAATGTGATGTGCGACATACCTACACACATCCATAAACGAGTATTACTAAATGCTTAAATATATACATATACAGAACATATAAAGTACCATACAGCTGTATCAACACTCACACACACATCCAATACTTGCTTACAACTGCCAGTTCATTTCGAGTGCGATTTTCCTCACTATCACATTGATACGCATAAATATAATTTTATTTTATTTTATTTGCTTGTGAAAAATATTTCTGTGTATACAAATTAAATGGTTAGTTAACGGATATGTGCATATGCGTGGACATAGTTGAGGACAGTAGCATATGGGCGCATAATTACAAATTGTTGGTAAATAAATAAAACCATAATTATGCTTGTTTGGTCGACTGCGCGTAATTTCCGTGAAAATGTTGCATCAAATTAAAATTTGCTACACTCATTATATTTTATTTAGGTATTATTTATTATTATTATTGTTTTTTATTTTTGCATTTTTCTGTGTAGATTGCTTTATTTGCACTCGAGTGTGACGCTAATTAAACAATATAAAATCGCGTACAGTAGACGACGAAACTATAGCACATACAAAGTGATTTTTGAAATGCTTATATGTTGAAATGCTTATATATTTAAGCAAGCATTATTTTGCTCTGCCCAATCCAAGCATATATTGAATGCTAATACTGGATCCACTACTGTAATTTTATTCGTATTTAGCATCGCGCCGTTAGCTCTTTCACTGACTATTTTGTCGTCTTCATTGCAGCGTTCTTCATTTAAAGCTGTGAGTTCCAAATGAAGTTCAAAAATACATTTCTCGATTTCACATTGGAAAACTGCAATGGTTCTACTTCCCGAAGCAAAGTTGCAATGAATTGAATATTATCAGCTATCGGTAATCGTAACTACGAAAGAGGAATAATATTGTCACAATCTTAGTCAGACGCTTTTTCAAACAGTTTTTGAAAGAATAACCGAATTGAAGGTGCTGTAAGAGCTTTCCATGCACCAGCCAAAAAGCATTTTGCATTTTTCAGGTTGATATTTCCCAGTCACTCATCGATAGTTTTTCTGGAAGCAACAATGTGACTTAACAGAGATTTTTTGTAGTTCAATTTAGTAAGTCTTATAGCTTTTTGATCCTGTATTCGTGCCGTATAGTTAGGAGTAAAATACATTACCGATATTCGGCCATCGTAGCTCTTTGACTCGCCTTCTTTAGGATGGCATGGAGCATTATCAATAAGAAGAAGTGCCTTTTCAATCAGATTCTGCGCACGAATGAACTCTTTTACTTGTTTATTTAAGCATTTTTGGATAAAAACAGGATTCTTTATTTTGACAAAAAATAACAATACCTTTGAAACAAATGTTCTGCAAAACCATTCTTCAAATAAAGCTAAGGACATCCAAGCACTTTTATTTCCTTTGTAGACAGCATGCATATCAGTAAATTTTTATAATGAACGAAGATTCCACGATTTCGCAGCAGCTGTACCTTCAAGGAACGTTATTCTCTCCTTACTGGTTTCATGTATATGAGCCAAGGTTTCTTTTGAGCGTTCAATATTTTTTTCGGGTAAGAGCTTCCAAAATAAGCCAGATTCATCGACATTACATACTTGCGCTTTTGTCAAGCATAAATCCATAATTGGTTGGTTTAATTTGATCAAAAATGCGTTGATGGCGTCAGACTAATTTGATCATTTTTCTCCCCAAATTTTAGCCAGCGAAACTTGGTTTTCTCTTTTAGCATATCACTTGTAGATGCTAAGTATTTTGTTCGTAATCCAATTGCACAACGCCTTTTCCATTTTTCGAAACTCAAAAATTTTAAGAGTTTTCCTTTTACGTGGATCGGATTTAGATCGTATCACAAACTTTTTATGGGCTGCTCATTTTTTTTAATATGAGTTATTGTTACTGTATGCACGTGAAAGTTCTTCGCTAATGCATTGATGGAAATTTTTTTTTATTGTAAGTAGCGTAAATTTTCTCTTTACCATTATGAGGCCACACCATGCAAAAGTTAATGCAAAACTGTCATTTCGTCAGCAAATTAATTAGGAAACGAAAAGAGAAGGAAGCGAATGCAAATAAGATAAAAAGTTGTGAATGGAAAGCCATTGGTAGTACTTCAAGCGTAGTTAAAACGTACAAGGCCAAATCCAAGCCTCGCGAAAGTAGAGATACTAAAATGTAGATTCATCTACGTCCTCATTCTTCAGCAAAAACTTTTGGAAGCTATATGAAATCCCATCATATGGTTACCCGTTGGATAACCTTACAAAATCTCTCCTCTGAGAGAGCTCTACATGTGAAGGTGCCCGCGTGATATTCACCCAGCTAGCCCGAGGCTATCTATCGAAGAAGGCAGCGCAGGCAGATTTGTCTATTTGTGCTTACTAAACTGACTTGTGTATGACCTAGATATTTAAAGAAGACTACGCCTTGCTTAGCTAGCTCAACTGCCACACAATATCAAGATTTGCCTCCGTGACTTGATACCACCATAGAGCACTGTAGTCGAGTGGTTGTAGCATTCGCTAGTGCGTAGGTTTGAATCTTCGAGCATTAAATACAAAAATGGTAGAAAACATACAATATTTTCTAATAGCGGTCGCCACTCGGCAGGCAATGGCAAACCTCCGAGTGTATTTCTGCTATAAAAAAGCTCCTCATAAAAAATACTTGCCATTCTGAGTTGGCTTAAAACTGGAAGTCCCTTCATTTGTGGAACAACATTAAGACGCACACCACAAATAAGAGGAGGAGCTCGGCCAAATACCCAAGCAAAGAATGTATGCGCCAATTTTATTAATAAAAAATATGAATATGTAAAATATTTCCTAACCTACATTTACTTCCTTATGAATAAGGTTAGTCCTCACGAATCAGGGCTAATATATTCCCTGAAAATCTTCTGCAAAGCAACTCCACTCAATGGTTAAACGCTCATCTTGGTGACTTATCGGTACTAAGGATTTGCCGCACAGTGTATTCACTAATATAGGGATTATTTAAAATTTTACAAATCGTATTTATATACTCGACAACAAAAATCATAAGCAGCTGTGCGCTTAAATGCATTGACTTAATTAGAGTATTAGTCAACCAGTTGTGTGGCCAACAGTGCGTATGAGTAGCAATCTAGCAGTCGGAAATTGACGGTGTTAGCATATAAATTCTACTCAGGCATTTATTTATAATAATTAGTCTTTGTAGGGTTTTAAATGCACTGTATGTCTAGCATTAAGCTTGATGGAAGTTGTTAATTGTTCCAGATTAAAAGATAAGTTGGTCATGCAGCTGCCGGAAATATAATAAATCCTGCTCAGGGAAGGTTAGAACAGCTTAAACTGGAGTGGCCAAAACGTGGCTTCAGCTAAGCCAAAACCTTTCGAAGTGTTACTTAATAATTTCCTTCATTCGAAGGGATTGATTTTTTAAACAGGAGCTATTTTGAGCACCATGGATATGTTTTGAGCGAAATGAAGCAGAATTTATGACCATTTTTGGGCCGCCCTGCCAATAAATAAATAAAAAGTCAAATAGAAGCTTTAAGTTTTTATTTTTTAATGAGAGCTAGAAAAGCAGAACATTTATCACTATTAATACATATGCACATTTGTTTTCATGGACCTTTTACTTACTTTTAGAGCAAGTGGTCGAATTTATATGTATAATTTGCCTTTTGAAGAGTTCTGAAAACCAAGATGCTATTTTCTTTGTCATTTAACACTTCAGGAGCGTTGTTTTGATGTCCGAACTGTATAGAATGCATTTAATGTTTGTTAGTCGAGCACTGGAGTAAACGAAGCAACAATATCAAGAGGGATAAGAGAAAGTTATCCTCTATCGTAAAAATCTCCGACCTCATTTTGTAAAGAGATTAAAGCATACTTGAAAACACGGAAATTGAAGGTTATACTTAGGCTGATTTTCGGCCTTATGAAACAGTGGAAAAATGAGCGATATGTGGTTTGGCTCTAAATATGCGGAGTCCTTCTGGAGTAGAATTTGTGCTCAACCCGAGAAATAAGGAAAAGCAGTGACAAATAATGGACAATACCTATTTTTGAACAATTAATATGTAATCCGTTATTCAAAAAATGTCTTAAGAGTCCCGGTGGTCTCGAAAATTTCGGGCATTTTCAGGAATTTTTTTTTGCCAAAAAAAATTGAAAAACGATATTTACATTTTTATTTTGCTTCTTTACATACAAAAATTAAAACAAAAATTTTCCTCTTAATTTTAATAATTTAAAAAATGGCGCTGAAGTTGACCCTCCTGAAAAATTGGAAGTGGACGGTGTTATCCATTTTGTCTCTTCTATTTATCTGAAACACAAAAACCAAAAAAATTATGAATCAGTTTCACTGCAGCTATGTCCCGCTACTAGAATAAAAACAAAAAGTGACAAAATGGCGCGGTCTTGAATTTGACACCCTAAAAATCGGTTTTTTTTTAGTTTTTTTTAATAAAAAAAATATGAAATAATTGAAATAATAATATGATTCTAGTACGGGTGACAGCCAGTGATCTTGTGAACAACTAATTAAAATTTCAGACGATTCGGTTGAATAGTTTTTTGTTTTTTTTTTTTACAACACCAAGCCGAAAAAGTATATTAGTTTGGAGAAAATTGAGTTTAAAGTTCTGAGTGCGGCCTCTGACTCTACCTGCTAAAACGGATGTAGAATCGAAAATACTGGGAATATCCTGCCAAAAATTAAATTAATTAAAAGCCTATACTTTCGAAATATCGAAAACAAATCGATTTTTTGAAAATTCTAGACCACCAGGGCCCCTTAAGAATTTAGCAAAAATTTGGCAAAAACAAATTTTTACGTCTAATAAAATGTTTCGTGCTGCCATAAAAAAGCTCCTCATAAAAAATATCTGCCGTTCGAAGTCTGCTTAAAGTTGTAAAATTGTGGAACAACATCCAGACGTACACCACAAATTGGAGGAGAAGCTCGGCCAACACACCAAAAGAATGTAAGCCAACTATATACGTATACACATAAAATGTATTGCTTGGTACCTAGACTGGTATTTATGTATGTAAATTAGAGTGTACCACTTTCCATACAAAAAAATCATCTTTTGATTTTATAAAATATATTATATTTTAGAGTTTCCGCCCAAATAAAATGTTTTTCGAAAGGCGCGTATTGATGTTGTATTAAAATAATGCCTATAAAAATTTAGATTCTTTCAGATCTCACTATTTTTGTTAAAAAAACAGCTCTTAACATATATAGGTGAAAAATTATATCATTTAAATGTCCCCCATGAAAACGGCTACAGGACGAAAAATCTGCCAAACACTCGATTTGCGAATGCCTAACTGTTGAGAAGGTCGCTATATTGATGTGGAATATTCTCGTCCATAGAACGTCCACTTCAACCTCGAGAGAACCAATTTTTTTAAATTTTGACGTGATAACGTCTTATAATTCGATTTAACAGGCTGCACGCACGAAAAAATGTGTCGTTACCTTGCTCATTACTGTTCATATGTAGTTACCTTGCTCATTGCCGTTACCTTGCTCATATTAGTGTTACCTTGCTCATTACTGTTCATATGTAGTTACCTTGCTCATTGCCGTTACCTTGCTCATATTAGTGTTACCTTGCTCATTACTGTTCATATGTAGTTACCTTGCTCATATTAGTGTTACCTTGCTCATTGCCGTTACCTTGCTCATATTAGTGTTACCTTGCTCATTAGTGTTACCTTGCTCATATTAGTGTTACCTTGCTCATTGCCGTTACCTTGCTCATTGCATTGAATGAACTGCAAGCGAAAGGGCGGAACGAACGACAAAGCAAACAAAGCAAACGAACGGCAACGTTCGATATCTTGCTCTCTCCTACTTAAGTGAGCGTATATATGTATGTATGTATATGCGCAAATGTACATATATAAATTCACGTATTTGTAGTTGCATATGCCTTCTTATTGATTATTTTTAATTTGATACACTTGAAGAATTTAAAATAAAACCAAGTTTGTTAATAATACCTGTTGTTTTAATGTTATAATTATTAATTTTTTTATTATATATGAAGGAAAAAATGTATGGTAATATTTACCATATACCTTATAAGATATGTTGTCTATACTAATATTATAAAGAGGAAAACTTTGTTTGTTTGTAATGAATAGGCTTAAAACTACTGGACCGATTTTAAAAATTCTTTCACCATTCGAAAGCTACATCATCCACGAGTAACATGGATTATATTTTATTTTGGAAATAGGGCTCGAGATATAGGTCAAAACGTGGACCCGGGTAACCTTCGGATGTGTATGTACAATATGGGTATCAAATGGAAGCTGTTGGTGAATGCTTTAGTCCAGAGTATGTTTCATGCTGCTCCGTGACTAGGGTCTCGAGATAGAGACCAAAACGTGGACCCTAGAATGTGTTTGTACAATATGGATATCAAATTGAAGCTGTTGGTGAATGCTTTAGTACAGAGTATTTTTCATGCCGCTCCGTGACTGGGGTCTCGAGATATAGGTCAAAACGTGGACCCGGGTAACCTTTGGTTGTGTATGTACAATATGGGTATCAAATGAAAGCTGTTGATAAGTGCTTTAATACGAGGTAGTTTTCATACCTATTGATGACTAGGGTCTCGAAATATATGCCAAAACGTGGACCCGCCGTGTCTTTGAACCGAATTAAACCAAACTTACACACATTGTTAAGTAGGTATTGAAGATGATTTCCGTATAGTTTGAATACCTATTGGTAGATAGGGTCTCAAGATATAGGTGAAAACGTGGACCCGGGTAACCTTCGGACGTGTATGTACAATATGGGTATCAAATGAAAGCTGTTGGTGAATGCTTTAGTACAGAGTATTTTTCATGCCGCTCCGTGACTGGGGTCTCGAGATATAGGTCAAAACGTGGACCCGGGTAACCTTTGGTTGTGTATGGGTATCAAATGAAAGCTGTTGATAAGTGCTTTAATACGGGGTAATTTGTTATGTTATGTTATGTTATGTTATGTTATGTTATGTTATGTTATGTTATGTTATGTTATGTTATGTTATGTTATGTTATGTTATGTTATGTTATGTTATGTTATGTTATGTTATGTTATGTTATGTTATGTTATGTTATGTTATGTTATGTTATGTTATGTTATGTTATGTTATGTTATGTTATGTTATGTTATGTTATGTTATGTTATGTTATGTTATGTTATGTTATGTTATGTTATGTTATGTTATGTTATGTTATGTTATGTTATGTTATGTTATGTTATGTTATGTTATGTTATGTTATGTTATGTTATGTTATGTTATGTTATGTTATGTTATGTTATGTTATGTTATGTTATGTTATGTTATGTTATGTTATGTTATGTTATGTTATGTTATGTTATGTTATGTTATGTTATGTTATGTTATGTTATGTTATGTCATGTTATGTTATGTTATGTTATGTTATGTTATGTTATGTTATGTTATGTTATGTCATGTCATGTCATGTTATGTTATGTTATGTTATGTTATGTTATGTTATGTTATGTTATGTTATGTTATGTTATGTTATGTTATGTTATGTTATGTTATGTTATGTTATGTTATGTTATGTTATGTTATGTTATGTTATGTTATGTTATGTTATGTTATGTTATGTTATGTTATGTTATGTTATGTTATGTTATGTTATGTTATGTTATGTTATGTTATGTTATGTTATGTTATGTTATGTTATGTTATGTTATGTTATGTTATGTTATGTTATGTTATGTTATGTTATGTTATGTTATGTTATGTTATGTTATGTTATGTTATGTTATGTTATGTTATGTTATGTTATGTTATGTTATGTTATGTTATGTTATGTTATGTTATGTTATGTTATGTTATGTTATGTTATGTTATGTTATGTTATGTTATGTTATGTTATGTTATGTTATGTTATGTTATGTTATGTTATGTTATGTTATGTTATGTTATGTTATGTTATGTTATGTTATGTTATGTTATGTTATGTTATGTTATGTTATGTTATGTTATGTTATGTTATGTTATGTTATGTTATGTTATGTTATGTTATGTTATGTTATGTTATGTTATGTTATGTTATGTTATGTTATGTTATGTTAAAGTATATTATGTTATGTTAATGTTAACTCATTCTCTATATCCATACAAAATATCTATCAAACAAATAAAATTAAAATTTTCTTTTGAAAATGCAACCATTCAATCAGTATTTTCTTATGACGTTATCACGTTAAGCTATCGTCAGTAAACCGACTTTACAGACAACCTCTTTTTTTCACAAAATTTTTGAGTTTTCGACTCATTCGGACGACTATTTTCACCAAGGAAATCAGGAACTTTGCGAAATCTTCTTCTTAAAGATCGACCATTTTCATAATAATTTTCAATATTTTTAATGTTTTGTTCTATTGTGTAAATGCTTTACGGGTTTTCATATATTTTCATGAAGACCTTTAATACATATGGTCTCTTATACTCCAAGGTGAACGGAAAAAAACAAAATTTTTAAAACTAATTTTATTTATAAATAATTACATTCTTGAAGGTATTTTCTAAACAAGACAGCGCAGGTAAATCTTAATGGTTAATGGTTAATGGTAGTAAAGGGTTAAGGCATGGGCCTTTAGCACTGCGACCATATTGATCTATTTTGCACCCTATGCTGTCTATTGACTGTTAAGTATGCTTATAAATTGTACCAGTTCCTTCTGAGGGAGTGATTGAAGGTCTTCATCTGTAAGCATGAACTTATTTAAAAACCTTTTTCTTCTATGCGCCAACCCCGGACATTCGATGATGAGATGTTCTATAGACTTCTATAGACTCCTCGTTTTCGCAGCAAAATCTGCAGGTGCTGGTGCTAGTTATGCCTGATTTATGTAGGTGTTTGTTGCAGTTGAAGTGGCTCCTGAGGGCGCCTGTGAGAGTGCGAATGCTCTTTTTGTTTAACGTGATTGCCATGTTAGCTCTTTTAGCGTTGAAACTTAGGAACTTTTTGGAGTGTCTAAATCTTAGTATTTCTCCGAAATATTTTGGCACAAGCTTTCAAATATAATTAATTTTATAGTTTCGATGAAAAAACTGCAGCTTCTTTTTTAGTGAAACACTTTAATGTACTGATGCCGTAATATAGTACAATTTTTAAGTAATAAACAAAATAAATAATACTTTATTAGAGGTTTAAGCAGGCAATATTAAATTGATTTTATAAGCAAAGCCATACGAAATATCAGCCATTCGCTTAACATATTGCGATTTCCAAATAAAATAAACACCAAACCTAATTCTAATCAAAAGTAAAAACATATTTTTATGACATCAAATAAAGGTAATTTTTTGTTTACAGCCTAGTGAGGCATAAGACTGAAGGCTTTATATTTCCAATAGAGTTAATGCTTTTACTGGTAAATAATTTAATTGTAAAATGTTGAGCTTTCTACCCTTATCGACATATTTTCACGCTGTTAAGAGTCAAGTAGCCTCAAAAATGTTAATAAAATTAACTACAACCAAATTAAACTTTAATTAGTTCTATTGTAGTTTGGGCTAAAATGCTGTAAACAATTACTTCACATCCTGAAAACAACAAAGCAGCTTCCAATGAACCAAAACACAACAAAAGGATATCATTTTGCCATATAAATACGCAGAGAAGCGCTGATTAATGCAGAAAATTTACAGTGAATAAGCTGGTTACACACAGAGTGCTAATTTGGGCCCAACAGTGCGTACTAATCAAACTTAGTGCGTACTTACAACAAGAACTTATTGGATTTACCTGGAAAAGTTAGATGCACAGCTCGTCGAATTTTTCAATTTTTCATAGGTAATTTTTTCGCAACCAAAACTCAGCCGTGAAAACAACAAAAAAAATTTTAAACCTCACAATCATCGATAAAATGCATTGCACACACATAAGATAAAAAATATATTCACGTTGTCTGCCCACAAGTGCTGTCATCGCATCACTCATACGTCGTGTTGTACCCAGCAAACCAAATTGGTTTATAAAACATGCAGCAAGTGCCATTAATATTGTACTGGCGCATTCAAATTCAATTTAGTACCTTGTATCTATTAAAATATGCGTTTATCACATTTTATCGTTCGCATAAATTCAACTTTATCGCTACATTTGCTTTGCATAATTCCAAAAATAAGTGAATTTTCCATTTGCAGTGCTCAGTGCTCAGTACCATGTAGCATTTTGCACTTCGATATCCTTAATAGTAAGTGAAGTTTTGTATCATGAATCGCAGCAAATTTTGCGCGAACTGTGAATTTTCTACCCCCCACCTCAATTATGTTACTCCAACGCCATGCGCGCACCGAAATTGGCACTACCTGCCATATATGCGGCTACACCCATTAAATTTACCATCAACTATAAAAATCTAAATTTTGTGCAGCAAATACATTTGGAATCGATCAGGCTCACTTCTACAAATCGAATGTATGTGTGTGTGTGTGTGTGTGTGGCGTATGTGCCTGCCATTAAACGCCAATCTGCGTTAGCAAACATTTTAACTGCGTTTGCAATTTTTACTGCGCCATTCAAATTGAGTGCTGTCATAAGCTTTTTAATCTGCTTGTTTGTAGAATTCTAGAAATATAATTGGATTTGTAGCAACTGCCGAAAAATTTGAATTCAGACTGAATTGAGTTTTCAAAACTGCTGTGTACGCGTGCATCTAAGTTAGGGAAATTTATTTTAATTGAAGGTCGATTCATTAATTGAAGATTCTGAATGTTATTGTGAACTTAGTTCAAATTTTTTATTTTTTTATTTTTTTAGATTGAACTGCATCTACATATATTATATATTGGGGTGATACTAAACTAAGTACGATCAATCGGAGACTAAGTTTTCTGAGTGAGACTAAGCTAAGTGTTTTGTTAGAGGAATATCATCGTCAACCATTTATAGAGAAAGGATATTATCTTAGTTAAAATCTTGCTAAAAGGAGCAAAATTGTTCCACAAGGTCATAAGTTACTTTACATGGTTTAAAAGAAATTAGCTCGGCATGTCAATTTATCCATTCTGGATAATTTTTTCAGAAATTTAATACCCGCCAGCATAAATTGTTAGTATAGACTTCAAACCGTTTCAGCAACGTACAATATGTTACACCTTTTATAGCCCAGCAAATACGGGTCATAACTTAGTAATTTGGTAATTGTATGGCATGTACCTGTTCCTGGCTGAGAATATGGCACCACAAAGAACAATTAGGTCCGTCCCTCGGGCAGACCTTTATCCTGACATAACCTATAGAGAAAAGTTAGATATTAGCTTGGTAATTCTAGCAGGCTTGAGATCAATTGAAGAATATTTTTAATATCATCTTGGAAATTCAAAATTTATAAAAGGTTGGTAACCTTGTGGGAACCAGTTCGCAATTTCAGCACTTCAAGCCTATTTTAGAACTTCTATTTATATAGTTGGATTACAATGGCTTTTCAATTAGTTAAATTAAGATTATCTGCTAATTTCTTCTTAAAAATATACAAAAATGTATAAAAGAAGTATATTACAAAAAATTTCATAAAATGTAACTTATTTAAATGCCTTATTGAATAAATTTTAACCAGCAATTTATTTAAACAGGGATAAATTCAACCAAATAACTTCCAACTAAGTTTCTCATGAATCTGGTTAGATGGATACAAAAGGCCATTATGTTTGCAGGCGTTCTATGTGAGGGTACATACATATGTCGGTAGGGCATTTATGAAGAATCGTTTAGCAAATGCCAATTGAAATATTCAATATCAACTTGAGAATTATGAATTGCTCAAAGGCTTGCGATAAGTTTGAAAATAGCTTTGGATATCAACACTTTCTCAGAAAGTGGATATCAATTCCCGAATTATAAACTACTGGAAGGATGAAAATCAATTGGGAGATTTAGTTCGATATCAACTTGAAAACTAAAACTTCCTCAAAACGGAAGATCAATCAAAGAATGAATTTCAATATGAACTTGAGAAATATCCTTTTTTTTTTTGAAATTTGATACCACTAAAAAATTATACTAGATATACATTAAAAAATAACACTTAACATTTTCTGAAAGGTTAAAGGCACAGTGAAAAATGATTTTAGATATCAAATCGGTTCGGATCAATTAAAGAATCAATTTCAGGATTATAAATTAAAATTGTGAACCCAGTAAATTCAGTAAGGAATATTTTAAATACAAACTTGAGAATTAAAAATTTCTGAAACGTAAGAGAACGCCTTTGTTGTATGCTTCCAGAAACATGATTGAATACCTCAGATGAAAAGCTCTTGTTATTAACTATGACGCCTCATCTTAAAAAAAGGTAAATTGTGAGACCTAAAAACAATTCTTTGATTTTCTTTAATTTTTTCTTTTCCTTTAATTTTTTTTTATATTAAAAATCTGAAAAAACGCCTTAAACTAAATATTATTTCCGATTAACTACTGCCTTATTATGTTGGCAAAAACGGGTTAAAAGGTTGAAATATTTGAACAGCGTAATATGATACCCACATATGTTTTTTTTTTTACTCAATAAAAAATAAAACGATTTTGAGGAATGGAAATCTTATTTAGACCTTTAGGTACGCCACTTTCTATTCTCGTTATACATAACTCATTATATATATATAATATAATTGGCGCGTACACCATTTTTGGGTGTTTGGCCGAACTCCTCCTCTTATTTGTGGTGTGCGTCTTGATGTTGTTCCACAAATGGAGGGACCTACAGTTTCAAGCCGACTCCGAACGGTAGGTATTTTTATGAGGAGCTTTTTCATGGCAGAAATACACTCGGAGGGTTGCCATTGCCTGCCGAGGGGCGACCGCTATTAGAAAAATGTTTTTCTTAATTTTGGTGTTTCACCGAGATTCGAACCTACGTTTTCTCTCATTCGGGCAGTTAATTTCACCAAAAAAATTACGACTTTTGCGAAGTTATGTTGTTCTGAAAGATCGACGATTTTCATAATAAGTTTCAATCATTTGAACGCGTTATTCTACCTGTAGAAATGTAGATCTTTCTTCTTAACAAAATTCAAAGGTAACGTCCACGAACTATTCATTTTTTAAAGAGACGTCACTTTTGAAAGAGACTTCATATATACTTGGAATTTACACCTTTAATGGGATATCTGAAGCTCCTCCTCCTATTTTTGGTGTGCGTCTAAATGTTTTTCCACACAAAAAAAGAATAAAAGAAATAAATTTAGTCAACAATGCATTACAAAAAATCTTTATTACACTGAATACTCGTTACATTCATACATCGGCATTAGTATTACTGGAGCACCACTGCAATTCTGACCAAAGCCATTTGAATGCATGTTTTTTTTTTGTTTTTTGTTTTGCTCGAAATTTAACTATTTAAATCTCTTAGATATATTTATTATCGCATTAAATATTTTCGAAAATATGTGTCACTGCAGTTGGAGAATTTAAATTTAAATTATATGGCACATATTTACGTAAATAAATGCCGTACTAAATCAGTTTTTACTGCCTGAAGTAGCGAATTAATGAAATGCCATAAATGGTGAAAAAATGGTATAAAATTCTCTTGTTGATAATTAAAAAGATCAATACAATTAAATGGCATAATTAGCACTGGCAATGCATGCGTGAGATTTCATTTAAATGCAAATGTATTCAGCTCACCCTCATATATACGTATGTATGCGTGTGCGCATGGATGTGCAAAGCGCCCCAACGATTGATTAACGATATTCAAATCTGTTTTCATACCGCAGCAATTGGAAATCTATGTTAGGTGAGAAGTTTTACACCAGAATATAAAAATTCACACAGCTGGTATTTAAAAATATTTTTTTTTTTGTATCAAGCAAAAATTTGCTTATTCAAATGCCTTTAGTGCATCGATATTTATACAAAGGCGTGCAAAATTAATCATTCAAGCTGTTTTTTTTTCACAAAACGTTTTTAATAATATATAATAAATAAAGGGAAATTCAATTTTTTTCTTTTATTTTTGACTGTTTTAGTTTTGATGGGATTATTTTGATTTATTTACTAGCCACATCTCCTCTGTAACCATATAATATTTTCAAAAAATAAACCAAAAAATAAAAAATTGTCATAACTATTGAAATGAGTCCCTAAAAATATTAATAAATCAATATTTCTTTTAACTTCGACTCAAAATGTAGCCGCAATTTGGCGATAAAACTAAAATAGTTCCCTTGCTCTTTGTTATTTATTTTATTGCTTCCAATGTAGTCCCTAAGGCAGCCTATAAACATTCGAATGACCCACAAAAAAAAATCGTTTATTTTTATGAACCCCTAAATTTGTTCTATTTCCAAAAAAAAAATTAGACATCTACTTTTCTATTCTCTTTTTTTATTTAATATTAAGTGGCGCAAAATTAGTCATTTAGTTTCATTTTTGAATAACCTTTTAGTTTTTCATATGGGACGTCATTTGCAAGAGTTATTAAGCTATAAATCTTCTCGGTGGAGTGATAAATTTTACGCCACTGTGTATCAGTACCTAATTGATATAACCAGATGATAAAATAAAGTAAAGCTAAATATAATTGAGTGAATTTTTGAACTAATTAAAAAAATCTATATTTTACATAATTAAAAACATCATATTTAAGAGTTTAGAAGAGTCTAGAAAAATATTAGAAAGAAAGAACTAATACTCTGGGGCTAAAGAACAAAATAACTGCTAAATCAAGTTACACTTATCACCAATAGAGCTAGTGTGACGTCACACAACTCCGCTTATATTGTCAAATTCGCTGTGGGCAAAGTAACGGGAGCACAATAGGGTTGATCCCATTATTTGCTGCATTTATTCTTACAAATAAAATGGAAATAAAAAAAATCGCACCGCTCTTTAAGGCTTCTGGATGTCATAGAATTTTTTTTTTAAGAAATTTTCTGACGTTTTTTCTTACGACCATCATCTCAAGCTCTTTACTTTTACATGTTTCGACCTTTCTCTTCTTACTTCGAATCATACGCCTACCTTCTTTTCTCAAATCGCGGCATGACTCTGTAGGCAACGTATTTTCATTATGTGACAACATATCGCTCCTCGTTCTATGCAGCGTAGTTTACAAGTCTAACTTCTGTTCGGCGGCAGTTCATAGAGATCGAAAAATTTGTTCACTTTGCCCTCGCGAGTTTTTTTATGAAGAATATTTCAGAAAGCAAGGGAGTAGGGATGCTACTGGATGTCTGCTGTAAATGCAGCTTTACGACTTCGAGTTTTTCTTGTGAAGTTAGATGTATGAGTTTTGCGTGCCTGCAGTCCATCGCAATATGATAGACTTTGTTTAAAATTTTTCAATTAGGAGATAGTCAAGTCGCTAGGAGAATTTTTTGCCTTACAACCTGATGCTACATTTCCGGCTCCAGTAAAGTAGATCAGCCATAGCTCGTTAGAGGAAATATTGTTTTGGCAGCGAATTTTTCTAACTGTGGGAGCAAGAAAACACTCTTTGCCAATATTCGAGTTCATGTCGCTATAGAAGAATTATTTGATTGAGTCCCTTTTCATTACTTCAGCCTAACGTCCGTTTAAGCAAAGCTGCTAGATGGCGAAGCCAAATATGCCTTCCTTTTCAAGACCGCTGCTATGGGCTTCGTAAGATCAAAGTGTTGTTTATCTTTCCTTGTCCATCACATTTCTAGGGCCGTAATAACGACAACCTTTACTTTTAAAAGGGTCCCTATCAGCTAGCGCGAAGTGCTTAACTTATTAAGAGTATGAATATTCTTGGTGCATGCTCTTAAATAATATTCCCTTAGCAATTGTAATGGTCGTCAACAAAGGAGAAATAACTCAAGAAAAACTTGACACTAAATTTCTTTGTTTTTAAGTGACGGGTCTTAAGTCAAGCGCACAACCAGGTTTGCAGCACTTTTCACGCAAAACGAACTTAAGATATTTTCTCTGTGAGTGGCGACGAAAATTTTGCGATAAAAAATAAATAAAAACTAAAATTACAAATAAACGTAAAAGCGCTTCGTTCGCAATGCCACAGATATTGTTTTATAAAATTTAATTTTTTTAATAAAATTTTTGTTGTGCATAAAACGCAATAGATTTACTAAATTAAGGGGTTATATACCTTGTAGTCCGGTGAAATTAGCGAAAGTTGGGTTTTTTTTAAAGATATGTAGCAATAATTTTATTGTATAAAAGTTTTTATTATTGGATATTACAATATTTAAAGAAAAAAAGGCTTTGTTTGTGTAAAAATATTTAAAAATGGCGGAGTTATGGCGTTTTCCCCCAAGACCCTTTTTTTGGAAGAGGCTTGCGGTGGACGCGATTCAAGTCCACCAAGTCAACTGAAATCAAAAAATCGAAAAGATTTCATTAGTATAGGGTTATATCTTCTTAGTGAACGATCAATATATTAAATATTTTGATTTTTGTGAAAATAGGAACATGTTTTTAAAAAACTCCACTTCTACAGTCCTAAAATTGGCATTAAAAAATTCATATCTGCAAAATAAAAATTTATACATAAAAAGTTGATCGTTCACTAAGAGGCGACATCAATTACGAACAATTTAAAAAAAAATTATAAAAATCGGTTGAATACTTTTTTTGCAATCGCGTCCACCGCAAAAGCATTTTTGGAAAAACACGTTTTTGAGATAATCGCGTTTAAAGTTTCAAGCGCCGCATGAGGCCGTACGCTCAGGACGTGACGACGCACAATTTAAAACGCTGTAACTTTCGATCTATTGCTCAGATCTCTATGAAATTTTTGGAAAATGTTCTCAATGGATTGTACTTTACGATAAAGAAATAAAATTTATTTTGATTTTTTTGAAAAACACAAGGTATATAACCCCTTAAAGTGGAACAAATTATTTCTGTATAAAAGGCTTTTATTAAATTTTAGTTTAATTTAAGTTGAGTAATTATTGTAATAAAACTAGTTTAATTTTATAAATAAATAAAAATAAATTTTTTCATTTTCTTTTTTATTTACTTATTTTCTTTTTTTATTTCACCTTTTTTAACTTTTTTATTTCTTATTTATTCATTTATTTATTTTTATTTTTTTGCTGCCTCAGCAAAAACCAGTCAATTCAATTTATGTGTCTGATGCGGAAATACTCGTCATTGGTTGTGAATGCAGTGCCCGTTTGCGTAGATTTTTGCCACAGCAGGCAAGCTCCGCCAATCCACTGCCTAATTAGCCATGCAGCGACTGCATTGAAGCCTCAGCTGAGCTGTGCCCGATATTATTTGCCACAATTAGCTTCCGTATTCGCAAATTTGCGGCTTTTTTGCGGGGAAAATTTTATTTTATTTTTTTTGTAATAAACGCGTAGTTGAATTAGGCACTGAAGTAAGAAGAAAAATAATTAATTAAAAAAAATGTGCAGAGAAATATATGCAAAAGTAGAAATGTTCTCATTCTACGCTCTGCTTCGAAGTCCGTAGCCCCGGGACCAGTTAGCTTAATTAAAACACTGCAGCTCAACGGTAACTTTAAAATACTTGGCGCTTGTTATAAGGCAATTTCGCACATACACGCACATACATACGCAAGTTCAAAGCAGTGCCTCGCATAGTAGCACACACGCTTTTAAACCATGATAAAAATCGCGCACAAAGGCCTTAATAAAAGCCGCATGAAAGTAAAGAAAATGAAAAGGATGCGCTTGGAACTACTTGCTGCAATGCAAATGAGATTGTGTCTTAACGCAGCGAAACAGCACTCGCCCCTCTCTCTGCAACAGGCACTTTTATATATATATATATTTTTTTTTTTTCGTATAACATTTCTTTTGTTTTTACTTCTTGCGCTTTGGTCCGATGTGCTGCCAACTGGGTGGCAGCTTGACGCGATTCGCACTGCAGCAAAGTAACATAAATGCAATTTGCTTTAACATACACATAACGCACAGGGCTGCCATAGTTTAATTAACAATTAATTGTGGACGCATGCTTGCAGTAAAGTTAATTATTGTTGAAGGTCAGCAGCAAGCGAGCTGGGCAGGTATATCCACTTGTGTGTGTAAGTAAACGAGAAGCAGAGGGATTTTTGCAATCGTACGTATGTGAATTTCTTACTTTTTAGCATGGGAAATTAGAACTTTCGGTATATACACAATCCAGAAAGCACTTGGTATAAATCTCAATGTCTCAACAGCAGTCGTAAGAGGGTAGGAAAGGTGCAGCACAGAGTTGACGGCAATATCAGTGAGACTAAGGCATATGTGAAGGACTTAGGCATATTTATTTATTTATTTAAATGTAGAGCCTATGAACAACAAATTAAAAAATATTTTAAAGAAACTTTCAAAAGTTTAATGAAAACAACGTTAGACAAAGAAAAATCAAGCTCGATAAAAGATTAGATCCGGTTGAATTCATTAAGGGGCCCCGGTGGTCTACAGCTCGAAAATTCAGGGTATTTTCGGTAATTTTTGCTTACAATAAAAAAATGAAAAACGATATTTAAATTTTTTAGGCTTTTAATTGAACTGCTTTGACATACAAAAATGAAAAAAATATATTTTTTTAATATCAATAGTTTTAAAAATGGCGCTTAAGTTGAAAATTGGTCATGGATGGTGTTATCCATTTTGGCTCTTCTATTTATCTGAAACACAAAAACCAAAAAAAAATATGAATCAGTATGACTGTAGCTATGTACCGTACCAGGCCCGGTTTTGAATTTGACACTCTAAAAATCGGGTTCTTTTCAGTTTTTTAATAAATAAAAATACGAAATAATTGAAATAATCACATGATTCTTGTACCGGCGATAGCCTTTGATGTAGTGAATATTATAAATATTAAAATTTCAGACGATTCGGTTGAATAGTTTTTTTTAGTTGACAACACCAGGCCGAAAAAAATCGTTTGGAGATAAATGAGTTTAAAGTTTGAGGTACAGGAGCGCGAGTTATATTTTTAAAATGAAACAGTGAGTAGTTTGCAGAAGACAGGACTTTCATCTTCAACGTCAACTTAAGACTAATCTATACATAAGGGAGTCCTAACCTTCTAGCGTGGCGGCCTATTAAACAATGACCAGTTAAAACACCTGTTAAAACACCTATCATTTTTCTTGAGCTCCGTTGCAGTTCTGATGCAGCTCAGTTGCAATGGTATTTTTTCATCCAACATTCCTTTTTACTATTTGTTTATTTGTTGTTACGAGAACTGTTTAGGTTCCCCAACATTGTTTCTCCATTAACAGATCTTAACATTTAACATCGTTTGTATTGTTTAATATTTGTTTAACATCACAATTGTATTATTATTATGCTAATAACATTAGCTCTGTTATTAACAGAGGTTTATACATTACTTATATTACATTAAATTTATTTTTTGCAAAAAGGTGTGCTGCCCAAAATCTCCCTTTATAAAGCGATATACAAAAGTTAAGGAGAGAACAGATATTCTACTTTCTAGAGGTTTGAGATTTAAAAGAATTAAGCGAGCGTTAAAGATGAAAGAGGTTTAGTAAATCATAAAGACCTCAAATCATACTTCATATGAGTGTAAAGAGGTGTAAAGAAAATACTCCTGTAAAATATAGTGAAAATAATTAAAAAAAAAACTATTACAAATACGATTTTACTTACGTGATTAAAAGGATTCACCTACATTTCCACCTCAAAGCCAAATTCGTTGGAAACAACGTAGGTAAATACACATTAATAAAAATAAATTTGGAAAAAAATAAACTTTTCCGGAATTAAAAGCGCTCAATTCACATCGGGACAGCTGTCTGTATACAGCAGCTGATCCCGTCTAACTGATAATGCACCGCAGCCAACCGAAAACTTTGATACTAGTCAAAACTTACAAAATATTTTGTCAAAGCTATTAAATATGGAAGAAGCTATTACAAATATTGATGAACGATTAAAACAACAAGAATATAATAACGGAAGGAGTATCCAAAAGAAGAAGTAACATATTGAATACCTTCAAAGTAATGCTATGGAATGCAAACGGTCTTTCTAAACATGAACATGAGTTACAAATTGTTTTAGACGAAAACAACATAGATGTCTGCTTAATAGCAGAAACACATTTCACAAAACAGTCGTTTATAAAATTTAAAGGTTACAACTTGTATCACACAATACATCCATCAAATTCAGCAAGAGGAGGTAGTGCCATAATCATCAAAGAAACGTTAAAGTACAGTGAAGAACCAAAACATCAAACGGAAAAAATTCAGCCAACACTAATTAAAATTTATACAAAGAAGCACAGCATAACGCTATCAAGTCTATATAGTCCACCAAAACATGCACTTAAAAAAGAAGATTATATTGTATTCTTCAAACATGTTGGAGGTCGCTTTATTATAGGTGGCGACTTCAACGCAAAGCACACTCATTGGGGATCCAGATTGACAACAACGAAGGGAAAGGAGTTACTATGTGCAATAAACCAGTATAATTGTGAAACTTTTTCATCAGGGAGTCCAACTTACTGGCCCTCAAATCAAAACAAAGTTCCAGACTTAATAGACTTTTTCATAGTAAAAAATATCAGTTGCAACTATCTACAAGTAGAAGAAAGCGCTGATTTAAACTCTGATCACTTATCAATTGTATTCACTTTAAGCGAATACTTAATATCAAAAATAAACAAACCAACATTCGTGAATCATAAAAACGACTGGCAAAGTTTTAAGTTAATTCTAAAGGAAAATATAAATCTGAATGCTTCCATAAAATCGAGAAAGAAATTAGACGAAGAAATCGAAAAATATATCAAAATTATCCAACATGCACACCGGAAATAAAAAGAAGACTTAAAGGAAGTAGTTATCCGAGGGAGATTTTAATGCTAATAAAAAATAAACGTAGATTGAGAAGAAAATGGCAACAAACCAGAGCACCACAAGACAAAGCCAAACTCAATAAACTCTCTACACAACTAAAAGAAGAAATAAAACAACTTATAAATGACTCCATTAGAGATGCTCTAGAAAATTTAACGAGCGATAAACGTACGGACTATTCACTTTGGAAGGCAACTAAAACCTTGAAAAGGCCGATTATGCATTCCCCACCAATAAAAAATTATGATGGCAGCTGGGCCAAATCTAACGAACAAAAAGCTGAGAGATTTGCCGAATATCTTCAAAACATTTTTCATCCTAACGAAGGAGATGAGTTAGAAAATATACCTCATCCTATTCGATAAAAAATCGATAAAATCCCCTTGACTTCCTTTAAAGAGAAATTCTAAACTCTCTATTTATAACAAAATACTTTTATACAACCAAATACTGAAACCAGTGTGGTCATATGGCATACAGCTCTGGGGCTGCACCAGTGAAAGCAACACAAACATCATTCAACGATTCCAAAATAAAGTACTACGGGACATCGTTAGAGCGCCGTGGTACACTCGTAATTGCAATCTACATAAGAATCTTAATATAGACACCATTACGGATATCATAAAAAATTCGCAAATAAACATAAAGAGAGACTTCAGCAGCACGTCAATGATGAAGCAGCCAAACTACTTGTAACTGATGACCTCACGAGAAGATTAAAAAGGACGAAACCGCATGATCTCTTTTCATAAAATTTTGTCTTTACTTGAGATGTTTTAATTTAATTAAATATATGTAAAATGAATTGCTTATTAGTTTTGTTAACTAGATTGCAATAGTAATAAAAAAACCATACTTCATATAAATCTTTTGAATTTTCTCTATTCTAGTCATTGAGAATTGTCACCAATTCCAAGGCCACCAAAAAATAGTGGCATACTCAAGGTGAGAAGGTATAAAAGAGGTGTGAAGCAATTTTAATGTGTATGTGTAAATAAAACCTAGCATCGCATACGATTTTGAAATGATAAGGTTTATGTGATTAATGAATGTAAATTTCGTATCAAAAGTAACACCCAGGTATTTTATTTGATCAGCAGCCTGCAGGACATGGCTAGCAATACTATAGGAGCTTTCATAAATAACAAATAATTTGGAGTAATATTTAAACAAAGATAAGATCTAGCGCACCACGAATAAAAACTGTCAGTCTCAACTTGCAGATTCGACATATCATATGCGGAATTTATTAACGACTAAAATTTCCAGTTCTGTAAAAGAACCTGTCCAAAAGTTGATTTACTTCATATATTGGTAGATCATCGACTTAGCTTCTATTATTACTCGGAGAACGCTACCAACAAACCTGCGGTTGCAACTGTAGCTTCGTCCAAAGGTAATGGCAACTATCGGTGGACCAAGGAAGCAGGCAAGACAGATCCTGGCACCTACCCTATTTGATTGCTGACAGGGTAGGTGATTAGCCTCCCGCTACTAGTCCTATGTGGTGGAAATGCCCACCTGTCTTTGCCTAGGAACAACGCCTTCTTACTGCTTGGAGCCCCTTCTGTGCGTCACATTTTTCTGGCAGAAGGATCACACCGATGGTTGAGAACTTCGCTAAATTTGGTGTGTATGCGCTATTACCGCAGTTCCCCGCTTCCTCTTGCTGGCACCACTGATGCGATATGTAACTGCTTGTTTTTGCTTGCTTTAACAGCCACAATGCAAATAATGTGCAGAAGTAAGGATGGAAAGGATAAGTTTTTGGGTTTGAGGAATGAGATTTTATTTTTTGTTTTTTTTTTTTAGAAACTGCGAAAGTAGGTAAATTTGTAAAAGTGCGAGGACAGTTCTTTATGTGGAATTCAAACCCACAACCTCTGGGATGGCAGGCTAGTGCACTTACGATAGACTACGCAGGCCGCTTGCCACTTCATACTTGCACTTATATACTAAAATTCAATGATTTATAAAACTGCATTGCCGAAATTTTTCTAAAAGTAAAAGCAAAGTAAAAAGTTTGAAATTTTGATGAAAATTCGCTGAATTCTGACAAACTTATACAAACGAAACTTCGCTTTATACGCTTCTTGTTGTATGTAGTATGAACTATTTATATTTTATAAAAAATTAGTGAAATCACAAAGTAATTAAATAAATAGTTAAAACTTAACAATATGTGGCTTACACTTTATTCGGACACTGACGGTGTATATATTTTTTATAAGTATTTAAGCCATTTTGTTTACGCTCATTTTCGTTTGTTTTTTATTTTTTATATTTGTTAATTTTCCTTTTCATAAATTCTCTTTAACTCATTTAATACTTTCTTGATTTTTGCATTCCTCCACAACAAATATTTTATGCTCTTTATCTGCATAAATTTGAGCGCTTGCAGTCATGCATACACACGCACATACACGCACACACGCATACACATGCAGGTGTTTGTATAAGTAAATCATATTGTCAGTTATTTTTCACTATTATACGAGTATTGTTTTTCTTTCTCTCTTCTTGTCCATCACAGAGATACCCGCCGATTCACGCGCCGTTATCAGTGGTCCAGCCGATCTGCATTTCAAAGTCGGCAGCGCAATTATACTCAACTGTCATGTGCAACAGCCGAGCAGTCGTGATATCGGACCGATTTATTGGTATCGCGGTGACCATATAATCACGCCCTTCGAAGTGGATAATGACGAAAGCGACAGCGTTGCAAGCGGCAACACAGACAGCGGTGTTGGTAATGACGCAGGTGCGCCAGCACTAGCAGACAATGAGGTGGAAGGTGATGTGACAGCGACTATAACGAATGCCAATGCGTTGGCTGCTGCAGGCAATGCCAGTCCGGGCAGGGAGACGAATGCGGCGGCAGCAACTCAACATGATGACTTAACAAACGAAATAACGCCGGACTTCACGGCGCGCATAGCAATGGAATCACAGTTGGGTGACACAATGAAATCAAGGTAAGCGGCAGTCAGAAGGCTATAAGACGCAGACTAAAGGCCATGGATGTGGTCGCTTGTATGCAGGACGATGATGGTGATAGTCATGTGCATGTGAGCATAATACCACCAACATCACCATCATCATCATCCACATTGTCATCATTATCATCATCACCACGGTCGGTTGACCGTGTCAGCATGTAAATGAATGTTGCCAAGTAACGGCAGATAGTCATATAGCCACATGCCTTATTGCTGTATTTATATATATGTATATATACACATATATACTATGTATTTATGTGTGTACGCTTGACACTTTGGCTTTGATTACTTGGCGCTACTGCAGCGGGCATAAATAAATGTTTAAGCCTTTACATTTCAATGCATTGCTTTCAGTGCTCTGGGGCTTCACTTTGTCACGCAATGTCAACTTTTCCCATATTCACTTGTATGTATTTGTGGCGCGCTTACTGTTGCATCGCCTTATACTCGTATTTACTATTGCTTCACACTCATTCCCACAGTCATACCAATTATTCACTCACATACCTATTTATATATATTCCAATTTGTCGTTGTTTTCTTCTGCTTCCATTTCTACTACCTTCTGCATTTCTACTCCTGCTGCTTCTTCAGGTTGCGCATCTCAAATGCACAGACAACGGATACGGGGAATTACACTTGTCAGCCGACAACGGCGAGCAGCGCCAGCGTCATGGTGCATGTGATTAATGGTGAGTAGTTTCATTTGCTTTTTCTTCTCATTACAAGTCTTAAGTAGTACGTAAGGTTGCTTGTGTGCATGACAAGAACAAAAGCTAACGCAATTTACTATGATTCCCTAGAAATATCCTTGCGGCATAGGAAATCGTAAAGCGCCAGCTAGAAATCGTATTGGCAATGGAGAATCAGGGGTGTAGTGGTGTTTTCAATGAGCAACCACACTCCCATACATTCATATGTACACCAAAGTCACTCACTAGGTGTCGCAATGTTATGGCAATTTGTACGCAGAAAAGGACAGCAGCATCTGTCACCTACATACTTAGAATTAGCTGAGCAAGGTTCAAATACTAAATAGTAAAAAAAGGGCGAAAGATTGTGAAAACCAGCATTCCTAGACAGTGTTTCGAAATGTTTGAAATATGCAGAGGGTATTAGTTGTTATATTAAGTACTGTAATATATCACTGGCGTGGAAAGGCAATATCAGATATGCACCCTGTATTACTTCCGACTTTGAATACTAATTTGCTTTTCAAACAAGCTAAGTATTTCAGCAAAAACTAAGAAATCCACGACAAGCATAGAGTTCACCACATATCGAAAGGATTGACGAGTTTGCATTTTTGCCAATCATCCAGTCAGCTCGATATTAAAATTAATATTTTTATCTAATCATAGTGCACTACGACCTCTAAGGCGGCCTCTTAAGCTTACACGCGATGCCGTAAAAAAGGCTTCTATTGACTTTGACCACTTTCTCAGGCGTTTCGTTCCATATCAGCAATGGACATAGAGGCGCACCACCTAGGTATGCCCGCCTTCTTCTTGCGAGAGCTGCACACTCGCAGAAAATGTGCTCTGAAGTTTCATCATCCAACTTGAAAAACGCCAGACTAAACTGCTTGTTCTCCTTATACCTGTTTCCTGATATGTAACGAAGACAACAATATCGCGTATAATAACGAGGGAGGGTTCGTAGGTTCTCGAAATGTAGGTTTATGAGCTCATTTGATGTTCTTCTCCAAGAAAGTATAAATGGTTTGGCTGTCTCTGATGAAGAGTCCAGCATCTACAAGTAGTATGGTATAAATTCCGTGCCTTCCCGTCTTCCGTATTTTTCTAATTTCCTTTGTTTGCACTTTAGTCAGCCCACAAAAGGCTTCTGGTACTTGAAATTATTTTGTTACTTATAATTTCACTAAGCAGTCCACCTGTTCCGTTGCAGCAATTTATTTACTTTAGTTCTTGCAGTTCTTACCTAATATAGTTCTAGAACAACATACTACGGAAGCATAGATTTTCCAATAGTATTATAGTAAATGACCAACAAGTCATTCTGACGGATAGATCCCACGAAGACGCGTGCAGACGAAGTGTACTGGATTTATGTCCACCCAAGAACTTCAGCAATACTCCACACAAAGTTGTAAAGCATATTTTATGTGCTTACAACAGTAACGAGGAACCTGCAACTCCATTACAAGACATCTACACTCGACATCCCATGGGTCGTCTCCAATAAAGTCGCATTGGCAATGAAGTGAGGTGCAAAACAATTTTTGTTCAGTGCTTAGTGCCATCCTGGCAGCATAAAAATGAATTGGTTACATATTTCTTTGATTTTTTTTTTTGTTTCTTTTTTTTGTTTGAGGAAATTTTTAGAAGTCGAACTGAAAAACACTTACAAAGGCAAGAAAAATGTTTAAGTATCGGAGAGGCATGGCTCAGTATGAGGAAAGACAAGAAAAAGGGGGTAAAAAAAGGAAAAAATTCAAACTTTACTTCCGTGTGAGGCAGTTTTTTCAAGTTATGTTTTCAAAGAGGTAAAAAGGAAAAAGAAAAAAAGAAAAAAAGGAAACCAAATTAAAAAGAATTTTGATAAATCTTCTAGTAGGTGTAGTAGCCGTCTTTGGGAAAAGAAAAAAAAAGAATTTACGCAAATAAGCGCTTGTTTTTTGTTTTGCTAAAAAATGTTATTTAAAATTTTTTTATAGATTTTGATAAATTATATACAGAGTGACGAAAGAAAAGAATTCCCGAAGAAAGCCCCAAAGAAAGGTTTTTATATCGCTTTTTGCTAACTTGGATCTCAAAAAATGTATGATCTTTTGAGTTCTCTACAGAAAAAAATAGTCAAACTAAATTTTTTATTTTTTTGTTTTTGCTAAAAAAAATTAGTAAAAAAATTTTTTATTTATCAAACGAGTCACGAAATTCTGCACAAAATTTTAGATCAACCGGTTGAAAACAGTTTTGTTTGTCATTATCCGTTCGAAAAAATGTGGTTTAGAGAAAAACACAAAAAAAGATATAAAATCCATAATAATCAGAGCATTTTTTTTCTAATTTTCCGAAATCTACTTATTTTTATTTTTTTGTTTTTGCTAAAAAAAATTATATTAGTAAAAAAAATTTTTTATTTATCAAACGAGTCACGAAATTCTGCACAAAATTTTAGATCAATCGGTTGAAAACAGTTTTGTTTGTCACTATCCGTTCGAAAAAATGTGGTTTAGAGAAAAACGCAAACGAAGATATAAAATCCATAATAATCAGAACATCTTTTTTTCTAATTTTCCGAAATCTACTTATTTTTATTTTTTGTTTTTGCTAAAAAAATTATATTAGTAAAAAAAATTTTTTATTTATCAAACGAGTCACGAAATTCTGCACAAAATTTTAGATCAATCGGTTGAAAACAGTTTTGTTTGTCACTATCCGTTCGAAAAAATGTGGTTTAGAGAAACGCAAACGAAGATATAAAATCCATAATAATCAGAGCATTTTTTTTTTAATTTTCCGAAATCGACTTAAGTTCTCAACGGAAATTATCTTTTACGCCTTCTAAGGACTCAGTAGAGCTGCCTCGAATTGGCAGTTCGTGTCTTGGAAAGGCAGGAAAGTAAGCAGAGCCACATCATCCGAATTCAGATGATGTTGTTCAATTCTTGGTCAGAAAAAAAAGTTGTAAGTCATCTTGCTACAAAAACTAACGTTATTTTCTTTATAAATGTGGTATCTTTCGACGAATTTTATTTCTTAAAAAGTGCAAGGTGGTGCAAAATTAGTCACCCTTTCGGAAGGTTTACAATTTTGTGAACTTAACAGCTGCAGCATACAACCAGACAAGCAGTGGAGCGTGTAAAGGTCAAAATAAAAATTTCCCTTACCTAAAATCTCTTTGTTTGTTATTCAAATACGAAATGGATGCGGAATTTTGCGCCACGGTGTATAAAGTTTTTATGTACCAGTATTTTTTTTTGTTTTTTGTTTTTGTTTTTGTATTTTGGCCTTCTTTCAACCAAATTTAAAAGTCAAAGTTATTTTGATATTGAGCGCCATTTGCAAAAAATATTACGCCATTCATCATCATCATCGTCATCATAATATTCACAGCCCAGGCCAATGATTGCTTTACTATTGCGCTCTATACTTTTCGATTCATTGCACGGCTTCTTCGCCCGTTTATGCGTTTCAGGCCATCTACCACATCATCTATTCAACTTTTTGGTGGCTACCCGCTGCCCGAAATTCTAGAGTTAGAAGTCTTCTTTGCAATTTTGTTATCATCCATTCGAAGTGCGTGTCCAGCCATCGTAGACTTTGCGGCTTCACGACACGTACTATGGTTTGTCCATTTAAAAGTTCATCGATCTCGTTGTTATGTTTTATTCTACATATGAAACTATCGTACAGGACCGAAAATTCTGTTTAAAATGCAAGAGAAAGAGTTCTCTATATTAGTAGTCAGAACACATGCTTCAGATCCACACGTTGCTATTGGCCTTATAAGGGTCCTAAGACAAGAGTTTGTTTTTAAGTAGTTAGAGATGTGTCGAATAGCTTATATTTGCAGCTAACAGTCTGGCGTTTATTCAGATAAGTGGATCTGCTGTAATATTTATGTTTACTCCTAGGTAATTGAAGGTTTCGACTTTTGAAATGCCATTACTTCCTGTCATATTCAACATTTCAAAAAACGCAAACTGGAAAAAAGTATTTCATCATTAATAAAAATGTGTCACTGTGCATTAGCCACATCATTGCGCTAGTCAGCGACTTAGTCAAATTTATATCCAGCGGCAGATGAACGGAACAGCGCAGCCCACAGTGGAGACAGTCAAGACATGCAATGCTTAGGTACACCTATTATTGTTAATAATTCTGTCTTCATTTTGCGCATTCCCTACATGCATTTGAGTATGCGTGTGCACGTACAGGGTGTTCAACGGGAATGTAAACTATTTAAGGAGTTAATGGAATGGTTCAAAAGAAGCAAAAAAATACTTAAATAAACAGATGATTAGGCCTTCAGGTGCTAGTGATAGAAATTAAAATTAAAATTTGTGATTTTTTTACTTTTTTAAATAATAATAATAATAAAAACTAAATTTTTCAAAAAAATATCTAACTCATTTTTGTTATTACGACTTTTTTACTTCATTTCGTCCCTACTATTCCCTCTATAAATATTTTATATTATTTTCTAACACCCTGTATATGCATGCACGCCTGCATACGTATGTACATCTGTACATGTACTTACATGCTTATGTGTGTAATAATCCATTTGAATGCGCGCAGTTTCCTGTTCTAGGAATATGCTCCAGCTCTATAAAGAGAGTTATAAAGCAAATGAAATGATTTTGTCATCATTTGTCGCTGCCGGCTGTCACATTAACACACCGACTCTTGCGCACATACTCGTTTGAAGGTGGGATGTGTGGTTACATTGACATGACAGCAATGAATTTTTTAAATTCCACACGCTGCCACATTTGTCATTAGTTGTATTCTAATGTAAGGATATGACGTAAACTGAGCACACATGCGTATGAACATTTGTATGGGTGTGGGTGTGTGTTTGTGTAAAAGCATAAGAGTGATGAAATTGGTGTTTTTGATGTTTCTTCATATGTATTTGTTATATGCACAAAAAAGCAGTATTGTGATATATGTACTTATGCATGTGTATGTGTGAATGAAAATAAGCTATGAAATGTGTATGACATAGCGCCAGCCTAGATATCTTAATACATCTGTGCTGGTTTTTCACTGCACATTTACATTTCTATTAAATTACGCGAGCATTGCTTTATGCAAGTTTATGGTACATACAGGGTCATTCAAGTTCAAGTTTCTTTTTAAGAATGAATTTCCATGAATGCATTCACCTTGCTAATACACACTGCATTAAGTAACAGGGACTTATTGACCAGTTTGGACAATTTATGGATTTCTCCTTTAATTTTAATCATTTTTTATGAAAATGTTGTTCATTCCACTACAAAAACCATATAAATTCAAGTTCCAAATTGTGTAAAAAGTCGAAAAAGAAAACTTAATATAAAAAACTTTCATTCAAATTTCACATAAAAATTCATCTGAGATTAAACTTTTTACTGAGAATTAAAAAAAAAATATTGATATACAGGATTACAGTCCCTTGAATTTTGGTGTCTCAAAGTGCAAATTTAAAGTGACTCAAAAATCGCATTGATTTTTCTAAATTTTTCTCCCATATAAAAAAATTTCAAGCATTCGCCTTTTGACTATTGTTGGCTCATCTCAAATATAGAACTTAGGAGAGATAACTGTAATGCATCAAGCTCCTACAGGTGAAATTGGATGCTAAATCACAGGGGCTGAACCTCGGTTATACCTTTATGTCATCTTGACTGATATTTACATATAAACTACCATTTATCGTTAATAGAATGTAGGCCCTCTGGTACATATGACAGTAAATAGATAATGACTATTCTCCCATTCCCCACAACGAGGAACGTGTTTTAACAGCTGAAACGAAGTAGTGGAAAAATCGAAGACGACTTTAATGATTTTACCGAAAATAGAGTTCTAGAAATGTTTCAAGAGATGAAGCAAACGCTAGCATAAGTGGGTTGCAAATGATGGGGAATACTTTGAAGGTGATAATGTCACTTTCAGTTGTATTTTGAATTTTCTGAATATATTCCGAAAACTTTTCAATCAAGGTGGTATTTATGCATTTTTTATCTTTTTATTAATGGGCAACGTGCGTTTCTTCATCGTAAAGAGAGTAGAAGAACTTCTAGTAGAATGCCGAGAACTAATCTAAGACATCAGTTGAATTTTCACAAAGCATGAATATAAGTGCGTCTGTAGATTGTGCAATATCGGCACCGGGCAGTCGATAGTGCTTCTATTGCACGTTTTTATGCCATTCAGTCTGTAAACTGAGCAAATCTAAAGTTAAATTTAGGTTGCTAATTTTTACGGCGTTCGTCTAGACATTCTGACATGAAAGACATTTTACGAAAATTGTTATAAAACACATGTATCGAGTTGCCCATTAATAAAAAAAACTTATGATACGGGTTGTTGTTGTTATTGTAGCATCATAAACATTCTCCATACATGTACGCCGACTGTCCTGCCAACGGTTATAAAAGGAATACAAACCGACGCTCGGCGTTATCAAAGCAATAAGTTGGCTTGCCCGCGATAATGAAATGAAATTTTGTAGAGTAATGTGTCTGCCGCATTTAGTTTTTCTATCTTTTTGTGATGAAGAGGTGGAAATTACGATAACGCTGGTTTTATACTCATTTTTGATTACTATTTACATATTTTTATTTTATATTCATTTTCTCACAAAATGGAAAATATACTGAGTTTTCGAGAGTCGTGCATAATTTGCATTCCATCCTATCAATCTCGCGTACTTTTCATTCATATAAAGTCTTTGGAAGTAAGAAGATCAGCACCTTCGCTGTTTGTTTACAATATCAGCAATGGCAGTATTGACTGCTGATTTCTTTTGGAAACAATCAATTTTAATATGCCACAGTACAATCTTCGTAGCTCTTAACCTTTTTTTTTGTCGGAACAACCAGCACGTACAGCACTCAGCCATTAATTAAGTCCATTGTCCTACATTCGGATTCCCTTTTAATTTTCTTAAAACCTATCTGATCTCCGAAGAAATCTAAGTAGATCTTGTAGTGCCAAGCACCTAAGGTGGTCGCTTCTTAACACATCAGTGCCAAAGACCTCAAGCCTGATTCGAACGAAGGCTCTTCACAAGCGTACACTGTCTGGAATGCCCACCTTTTCCATGTGCGTCACCCAACCCACAAAAAGTGACCCGTCATCAGTCCAACCAGCTGTCTGCAGGCCCTTCTTCTTAATGACAGAAGGTTTGCGACAGTCGGTCGGACATGACATGTAACAGCAGTTTAGTTCAACTGCAGCCTCTCCCAGCCTGCCAAGCTCACTTGTGGGTTGTAGTAACCTATTTTCTAACCGTGGCTTTGATGGCTGCAGAAGGGAGTGACAGAACGGGCTCCGGGCCAAAGAAGTTGTCCTCAGAGCTCATCCTAGCTAAGGAGTCAGAGGTCCCGTTGCCCACGAAACCCACGTGTTCCGAGACCCATGTTAGCATCAGGCTATTATGTCTACCGATATAGTTCAGCAAGGATTTACAGGACTCGACTACCTCTGATGTGATTGGGGGGCTGTCTAAAGCCATGAGCACAGCTTGGACCCGTTTTCTGATCGTATTCCATCTTACGCATCCCTTTAAAAAGTAGAAGATCGATTCTTGCTCTGTTGTTAGGGCTCACATCAATTGCTCATTTCTGTTTCAAAATTATAATTTCCTTCAACTCCAAGAATTCCTCGTAACGTCCTTCCTTTCTATCTAAATAGTTCAACAGAGATTATGCTCGCAATGTTCCTATTGAATGTGCTCTTCGTGATTTTAAGTGAGATCTCCAGTTTCAAAGAAAGAAATTTCCGTACTATTTAACTCTATCTTTTTACAAGTTAAACGTTATTTTATAAATGCAGACACCGTAGCAGAATGGGTTGGTGCGTGACTACCAGTGCACAGCTTCGAATCTCCGGGTATGCCGTTCCTCGACAGAAAATGGCAAACCTTCGAGAGTATTTCTGCTATGAAATAGTAAACAAACATCATCCGCCGTTCGGAGTCGGCAGAAAACTTTATCAATTATTATTTCATTATTTTGTAGTTGACTTTCTGAAATAAATAAAAGTATCAGGTCAGTCCATAAGTTCGTGCGTATTTTACCCATAATTTCACTTTTGTACGATTTTTGCATACAAAAAATTATTCGTGGAATATAACGGAACTATTTATATTTTCTTTGATATATTGTGCATTCAACAAGTGATTTTAATCGCGGATAGAAGCACGTGATGTTAAAAAATAAAATGGAATCTTCGAACGCGTATAAGAGGCATATTTTTTATTTTTTTTATAAAAGTGGTAAAAATGCAACAACTGCTGCTGCAGAAATAAACACTGTTCACGGAGAAGATACCGTGACTGTAAGGACTGCGCAAAAGTGGTTTTCAAAATTCCGAAGTGGTAACTGCGACGTGGAGGATGCCCCGCGCGCATGTCGTCCTGAAGTCTTTAACTCCGACGCCAAATTGCACAGTCGATATGATAGCTCAGAGGTTAAATTCATCGCATGGAACAGTTCACAGGCACCTGGTTCAGTTGGGAAAGGTTTCAAAGATGGGAAAATGGGTTCCGCATAGACTTTTCGCCGCCAACCTTCAGCAGAGAGTGAATGTCTGTTCTCAGCTGCGGCAACGGCTTGAAAATGAAAGTTTTTTGAACCGTATCATTACTGGTGATGAAAAATGGGTCCTTTACAATAATCCTGTTCGCAAACGCCAATGGTTAGATAAAGATGAAACACCAGAACCGACCCCTAGAGATGGCCTTCACCCCAAGAAGATTCTCCAGTTTACCATATTTGGTGGGATATGACCGGTATTGTTTAAAATGAACTTCTGGAACCAAACCAGACGATAACTGCTGATTATTATTCCCATCAGCTATCAAACCTGAATGGGGCACTTAAAAAAAATCGACCGTCTTTAGTGAATAGACGCAAATTTTTGTTTCACCACGACAACGCAAGACTTCATATCGCAAAACAAACATTAGGCAAGCTGAACGAGCTCGGATGGGAGCTAATGCCGCATCCACCACACTCTCCGAATATTGCACCTTGTGATTATCACCTTTTCCGTGGACTTCAAGCCCATATGAGTAACAAGAACTACACCTCAAAAGAAGCTATAAAAAGGGGTATCGAAGAGTATTTTAGCTCCAAGGACAAAAAATTGTTTGAGCAGGGAAGTAAAAATTTGCCTAAACGTTGGGAAGACATTGTAAATAATGAAGGAAAATATATTATTGATTAATAGATACTTTAAACTTCTTTTTTATTCATTTTAAAACCCCCTTTAAAAAACCCACGAACTTATGGACTGATCTGATATAATTGGAAAAGGATTAATAAAGATCAGAAATACATAATTAGGGAAATACATGAACATAAAGAACTTCCAGCTTGAGTTCTATTTTTTTATTTTTTTTTATGCTAATGAAAAACACACACATCGTTTTTTTTTATATTTTATTCTTCTTTTGGAAACAATAAGATCGTACCTCGCCACAATAAGGAAATTTTGCTCATTCACATCGCCATTAAGTCAGAGATGAGCCTCGTTGCTAAATCAATTACTCTAAAAAACGCTATTGAATTTAATTTTGTGCTCCGACAGTGAATTTCCAGTTCTCAACTTCAGTTTATAAATTTTTTTAGTGTTTAAGTCTTTGAATTTTAATTTACCAGGGTATATTGACCAGAGATATGTATGAAAAAATATGGATGAATTTACTTGAATTTGAATTCGTATAAATTTCAGCTAGTTGTCCACACATATAATATTGATGAAAATTCTATCTAAAAACGACCCTGTTGTCTTTTTCTACTCACTTGCCTTTCGCCTTTGTCAGTTTTGATGAAATTTGTTTCATGGCTTTTTTGTCGATTGTAAATGACTTCCTGTGTGCATGGTTGGTCGGCTTTTTTACTTAACCTATATGTGTGTTAGACTTGTATGTGCGTGAGTGCTGTCTGAATGTTTCTGCGCCTTACATGCGGCAATTGTCAGTAAAATTAATGATTAGAAGCGATGCTAGAGTGTGGCATCTCGTATGGATCCAGATGTACTCATACACTTATGTATATACGCATACAAACGAATCTACGTGCCTATGTATTTAAGTGCAAAAATGAAAATTGTAAATTATAAATCCCTTTTCTATTAATAACTTATTCTAAAAGTATTTAATATTGTTTCACTTCAAAGCCGCCTAATAAATTTGGGTAGTAGAGAAAGCAAAAAAGGATAAAACTTAGGTAGAAAATAAAGAAGGTTGAATAAGCTAAGATAAATAAGATAAATAGTTAGCTAACTCTCCGCTCAAAAAGTTTTATAAATACATGCGCAAGGGTATTTTTATATTTACTCCATGGGCAGCTAACTAGAAACGGCAACTTGACTTTCAACTTTTTCAAATTAATTTTTGCAAAATTGGGACAAAACAAATCGGCAGCTAATATGGGGCATGGGTAGTTTAAAATCTTAAATTAACATTATCCATGACTATTGAAAGCACTGACTTTATAAACAATTGAAGCTGAAAAGACTCTCCGATTTTAATTTATGAATTTTATCTTCCACATTATTTATATTATGGAAATTTTATTTAAAAAAATGTACATATTTATATTTTCCCGTCGTCCATAGGTGGAACATATGACCTCAATAAATAATTTAAAACTAACTTTTTGGTCAATCCATATCCACTTCCGATGCCGAATTTCATGGTAAACAGCCGTTTGCTTAGCCATAGCCCAAATATTGTTGTTGCAGATAGTCTTAGACCGAATGCGCGTGATCCTGCAAAGGCTACGGTCGATAAAAACTTGTAGGTCAATTATATCTCTCACAAACGTGTTTCGCATCCGTATAAGACAACTAACTTGACATTGGCAACAACTGACATTGCGAATATCAGCTGCCGAGCCGCCGTCTTTATTGATGACATTTCCAAGATAACAAAATGATTTTACTTCGTAGTTTTAGGTAGCGCATATTTTTAAAGGTTGAGCTACTGTGGTGTTGTTGTAGGTAAATCATCTTCGTTTTGCGATGTTAATTTTTAAAACTGTCTGAACTACAAATGCGTTTACGGCTCCATCTTGGGCTGCATTTGCGTGTGCGAGAGCAAACGAATAACATCCACATAGTCGAGATCTTCAAGACTGTCGCCCAAGCATCAGGAAATGCCTCTTCTCTCAGCCAGAAGCGTGCCGCATAGGTTAAATAAGAGCTGATACAGAACACATACACACCTTTCCTTACTGCTGTGTGCACTTGGATACAGCTGCCGAAGATGTTTTCATGCCGAACTCGGCATCTGGTGTCTGTGTACAGCTCTTTTAGCAGATTGCTGACTTTATCAGGTACACCTTTGCAAACGAGTGCTTTCCAGATAGCTTTGTGGTTAATATTATCAAACGCTTTTTTAAAGTCGATGAAGCAGATGTTAAGCGGCGTACGCCATTACACGGACTGTTTTATTTACTTATTTTTTTATGATCATAGTCGTCAAAATCCAGCTTATTCGCTCTTCAAACTATCCATCAGTGTAACAGATAATCGTGTACTGATTATATGGGCTATGATCTTGTTCACCATGCTGAGCAACGTGATGCCTCTTCAGTTTCGGCATTCGGCTAGATTCTCCTCTTTCCGCAAGAATGCGATGACGCCCTCTTTTAGCTCAGTGGAGATATTTTCAAAATTCCAGATACTTAGCAGCAAAAGAAACAAACATCGTGCGCTTAAGCATTGAAAGGTGGCAAAATAAATCACTTATTGATTAATTAACGTATTGGCGATGGACGCCTATAGTTCTTCTAGGGTTTGATGTTCACTGTGGGGTAATGCGTACTGTTTAGTAAGTACAGACAAAGATTTTTCTAAAGCTATCGCCTCTTGACCGTGAATTCCACAGTGAATTACTAACATTCAAAAAAGTCTCATAGAAACTATTTGTCATTCGTTCACATAAAAAAACTACTTTTAGTGCGTGGCACATAGTTGTAAGGCCCTTTCTTCACAAATTGGAATTGAGTAAAAACATTAATGTGCGAAAAATTACAAGCTTCACAAAAACGCTTTACAGTCGAGCCTGTATAGACATATGGCCTGGAGCAACAGACGCTCACAATACTCATAACTTTGTCAATTTTGCTCCGATCGACTTGAAACTTTAACACAAATATATACAAGTATATAATTGGCGCGTACACCCTTTTCGGGTGTTTGGCCGAGCTCCTCCTCCTACTTGTGATGTGCGTCTTGATGTTGTTGCACAAATGGAGGGACCTACAGTTTCAAGCCGACTCCGAACGGCAGATATTTTTATGAGGAGCTTTTTCATGGCAGAATTACACTCGGAGGTGTGCCATTGCCTGCCGAGGGGCGACCGCTATTAGAAAAATGTTTTTCTTAATTTTGGTGTTTCACCGAGATACGAACCTACGTTTTCTCTGTGAATTCCGTGACTGCACGCATCAACCCATTTGGCTACGGTGGCCGCCGTTATGCTCCTCAGATAATCTAATTTCATATGATTAATAATACAAAAATTATATATTTAATTATAAAATGAAAAAAGGCAAAAAAAGTTTGAAATATGTACCTTAAGGTCAATCCTCCCACTTCCTTAAAAAAAACTTAGTAAGCAACGGCTCAAGCTCAAGCGAAATTATATGCTGCCACAAAAAACATAGATTTATAATTTTTGCAAATGGCGTCATGAATCATATTTGACACTAGAATTAGACAGCTGTACTATACAAAAACACAAGCAGTGGAACACGTAAAGGTGCTAATAAAGATTTCCATCACTCAAAATAATTTTTTGTCCGTTTTTTATTTAGTAAAAAAGTTACTCAAAAATAAAATTGATGATTAATTTTGTGCCATTTTTTATTTACTAAGCCCCATTTTTTTCGAACATTCTTTTTTGTTATCACAATAATAGGGATTACATCGCCCATGTACGCCGCCATCTCAACTCCACGCATGTTGAGTTTTTGAATTATATGGTATTTAGCCAAAGTCATACCAGATGCGACAAGACATAATCGTACACATGTACATATACATATGTACATAGACATAGATAAACATATTATTCCCTAATAACTCCTAAAATTGTTAAAGAGGATTAACCCAGGGTTAACTAAAGATTATTACTTTGTTCTCAATTCTAATTACTCATTGTAGATCACAATGTATTTTAAAATCAATTTCAAGCTTAAGCCTGCAAATGGTAATGCACATAAGTAAAAGCAATTAATTAGACAATAACTCTACTCACACGAAGTCAGAGCTTAACACTTTGGATACAATCCTCGTGAGGCCTTAAAGGACTACAATGACCAACCAATCAGCTCTTTGTCTACGTAACTAGAACAAATGAATATCTACGGCCAGTTGTAGCAGCTGATGAATGAAATGCCTACATAAATTGGGTCACGCATGCATTTGCACATGCAAACACACGCCCACACATACACGCATAGACACATATAATATATTGCGAAACACTCAACATAATTTTATCCATTACACATAAGGACCACAAAGCGCAATAGTCCACAAAATATGTATACAGTAAGGTATCACATTACTGGGCTGATGTTGTTTTTGTTTTGGTGTTTGTTTTATGTATCGGCGCCATAGCCATGTGCGCTGGCGTATGACTGTCATTCAATTACTCACCCGTGCGGACCAGACATGAGACATGAAATGGTAGAAAAAGTTGTTTCTAATAACGACTGCCCCTCGGCAGGCAATGATAAACCACAGAGTGCATTTCTGTCATGGAAGGCTTCTCAACAGCACCAAAACAAAGGATGTATTCATACCTATGCGTGTGTACGGTTGTGTGTACTAAACAAATGTAATCTATGCATAAATTTATACAAACAAATGGACACACATACACATACGCCTACTTATAAGTACATGCATGCTCTTTTTAGCCACTTTGTAGTATAACAAATTAATTTAATTTGTCATGCCAATGTGCGCCTACAATGACAAAGAAAAAGTGTGCTCACACACCCACTTACATACATACACATTTACTCCGATATCATTTGTCTCAGATCCTTACACAGTACAAGAAAGGAGCGTCTGAAAGGCAAATGTGAGTAAATTTAATAAAATACTCGATTTATAAAGCAATATGTATATGTGTATGTATGTGTGTATGTATGCATGTGTTTGCCATTACGGGAGCCTTTGAGTTGATGAAAAAGTCAGCAATTCTCTGCCTTGTTAATAAAATTTCTTTTTAATGCTTTGTCTTCTCTTCAACTACTTCCATTGACTGACTGGCTCACTGTATAGCTACGTAGCTTCCTATGATGTTGATGGTGACTCGGTGTGCGCCTATTTTATTGGATATTACAAATGACTCCGCATAAATCACGCTTCGGGTGGATGTAAAAGGGCATACATGATTTTGTGTATAAAGGGTGTTCCGAGTACGAGCACATTTTCGCGGAAAGCAAATAAAATAAATTGATATTTCTTGAATTCTGCGATTTCAGAACTTTAAGAAGGCTGGAACAGCTATTAATAGTCGAGAAATTGAAAAATGAAAAAGACCTAACTTCTTGATTCTTGCGACGCATCGAAAACAGAATATCTGGTTCCCAAGATAAAGCTGAACAAAGACTATAAAATAGGAATACCCGGCAGAAAGCATTGGCAGACCAGAGTCAAATAAGATGGTAGCGGTCACCATATTTGTACTGATGACTCAAAAATGACTCGGAACCATTATCCTTAAGTTGCTCCTTTAGGCCCCCAAACCAGTGTAGCGTCTTCCAAGCTAAGATCTAAGTTATTGGCAGAAAACTAAAAACGATAAGACTAATAGACTTATCTCCGGCAAACCTTAACATTTGATGCCAGTTGATATTCAAGCAGCCATCAACGCACTGGCCTCAACGCGCATCAATTCAAGTTGTGTTAAAGAATGCAATAGATTGTTCTTGCTTATTCAACAACACAACACTACTCTTTGTTGGGTCTCCGGCCACTCTGGAGTGGAGGGAAATGAAAGAACGGATGGGTGTGTAAGAATGGGTGTACCTCTCAATGAATTCTGCAAGAGCTGTGAAGAAATTGAGTAGGTACAATATCTCCTATGTGAATGTCCTGCACTTTAAAGAAATAGCGTCAAATATCTAGCAAGATCTGGGAAATTTGCAATCCATACAGTTTGTTAAGGAAGCAAACACGCAGTATCGTCATGGTCTCCTGTCGTCTTGCTGAAATCATGTGCGAGTACTGAACAATGGTTGATAATGCACACCAAACTATCATTTTGATTTAATAGTAGGCCCCGTCCGTGAGTAACAAATCAAATATTCACTTGAGGCATCGCGTATACGTCGCATATTGTGAAGTGAACAAAATCTACGCAAGTTGCACACGACTCATTGTCCTTGAAATATGCTTCGATTGCAAACACTTCTTGTTCACCCCTTCACATCGAAACTAAATAATGCTCATACTCTGAGCGGTTTAAATTTAATAAATTATTCTGCCACCGGACAGCATGTAGAAGGAGCAACTCTACTTGTAGTAAAGAATAAGAAACATTTCAGATAGCTTAAAAGCTCACCGGCTTGCCAGTCTTACTACACAGCTAGAAATGCAATGGGCGAAGCTTCACTGCACATATAACAGCCAACAAGTAGCTTCTAAAGTTTCCCAAATCATATTTCTACAGCGAGGGCTGTGTGTTGATCGCTGAACCCAACAACTACTTCGTTATTCTCACATATATTGTAATAACTTTGCTTACTTTCGCCTCATGAATGCTGTAAGTAGAGAATAACTACTATATATCGCAGATGAAGAGCACTTGTTGCCTCATGAAACCCGCTTAAAACTGGCACCAACTATGTACCAGATATTAAAACAGGATACACTTTAAATTACCCCGAAATACCAAACCAATGTAAAATACCGCATGTGAAAAAATATCGTACGATAGCCAACACCTCTTTAGGTGCCACCTCTAGCCAAATTATCAGACATTAACTCACCTTTAACCTTCCGTCCGAAGCACTACGTTCCCTGGACCACCTGTTCTGATATTCTGGAATTAAAAATTTAATTCGTAATTTGGTTTCTTGTCAATCACATGCTGAACACACTACCAAGTCTCTTAGAAGGAAATTTTGTTAACTAAGAATGAAGCAGCCAATTTGTCAGCTAAATCCACATCCAATTCAAACTGCCACTTGGTTTTTCTACTTGGCGTTTGGTTAAACTCTGCCAAAATCGGGTAAGCGGTTATCGCGCCAATCGATAAGAAAAATCTGGGTTTGTAGCTTCTAACCTCTAAATTATCTTTGCTCAAACTAGGAACTTTTGAAGAAGCGAGTGCTCTTTTGTCTTCAATTGTCCCCTCTGGTGAGTAAATATGTAAAATCTCCTATGGATGATGTGCTCAGATCGATGGCCTGGCGCTGTTCTTAGATTGAGTTGCACACCCACGGTCATAGCCGATAGCATATTTTTATCGGTACCCATCAAAGAAGAGCACGAGTATTGATCAACTCTAACCTAGACTGGGATAAACTCTTTGTACAAACTTGCATACAGCAACCGGGGTCGGTTCATGGATTCGACGTTGAAATGTTTCACAATATTTTTCAAGCATAAAGCGATTCGTTTGCTGATTGAGTGATTGCAGGAGAAAAAACTGAGAAGAAAGTGTCAAAATCGCCAACATCTCTAAAATAAAATGAAATGAAAAGTTAGGTTAGATTAGATTGTAGGGGTTGTGCATTAAAGAGCACACACAGGCTCATTACCCATTGTGATGCCGTGTGGGAAACTTATCCTTAGAACTTGTTTTAGATGAGAAATAAGAGTGAACTTTTCACAAATTTTAGAAGATCCCTCATTTTCACAGTACTTAGATCTACCAAATCATTAAAAAATTCTTTACCTAAAATGGTGGATCCACATCTGGATAGAGCAGAACAATGGCACAGCAGGTGCGATATCATCCCATTCCTCACTTAAACAATTTTTTCGCAAATCTCAGAACATGTCTGCCTATTAGGGAGTACCCCATTATTACGGAAATCAGTGTGCTAAAATTGTGCATATTTCGGCTTAGCACAGATTCTGTGCGTTTATCATTGAGAGCCGACCACATTTGTCGAGCGATTCCGCTGATGAGTTCATTACGCCGTCTTTCAATTGCTACTCTTACAAATTTCTCAAAAATAAGTACCTAACAAGACTGGAAGGACATACCTTGTCATTGTCTGTGTACTCATCACTCGACTCGGAGCCAAGTCCATCGACCATGCAGTTTCCCTCAATTTCGCAATGGCCAGGAAGTCATATTGGAGTGAAATAGCTCTACCATCTCGTTAAGAGATCTGCGTCATTTCATGGCCATCTTAGAGGTTATCGACTTCTTTGTAAGGGATTTCATCGCCACCTATCTATCAGTGAAAATTAGATATCCTCTTCAGGTATCGCATCACACTGCACCATTGTCACAGCGCTTATTATTGCCCTCAGTTTAAAATCAAATACGGTGTAGTAATCAGGAAGATGAAAACTGAGGAAAATCCCCAGATGTTCGGAATATATGTACACGTCCGCCCAACCTACCTTCAAACTTTGTGCCATCTGTGTACGTAGTGTATACGTGGATGGGCACGCCCTGCTTTTCATTGTCTCGTTCCCCCTCTGTGCGTTAAGATCTTACCGTAGCCGTAGCCCATGCTTGATTACTTACTTAAGATGTTCAACCTTATTGCCGCACTGCTAGCGTCATATCTTGACTGAAGATCTTCTGGAAGGAAGCAAAGTGTCGCTTATAATGTTTTAAAAATTAGGTTAAGCTAAGATAGACATCGAATGGTATAGAATAGGCAGATAGTATATTAATTTGTAAGGGCATCGAGTAAGGGCGTCTCAATTGAGAACTCCTCTGTAAAACCACCCTGTAGTGTTTTTGTTACATACATATGTTTCAATGTGTAAGTGTGTTCCGCTGCTAAAATTTCTTTCTGATGTTCTAAGAGCCATCGTGCCTTTCATTGTTCCAATTTCATGCTTTGTTTGCATTTTTATCACCCTATAAAATTCGCTACACCATACAAAGATCATGACTATGCTTAAGACTGCCGCCTAGTAGGAGTAGATTGCCAAGTGTCATTAACTTATATACTGTATTCCATTTAAATTTATTCATACATTCTTTTGTGTGCACGTGTGAGTTAATATACCGTATATATGTGTAACAATCCTCAACACAGACGCCAGGAAGTGATAATAATTAGATATGAGCGCATATAAATCAGTGGTAAATTTGTTGGAATGCATGTGGAATTTGTGTGTGGCAATGTGCGCGATATGTCAATTAAATATTAAAGGGAATGTGGCGAATTATTATTCAATAACTTCATACAATTCCAGTAAATTCAAATCGAAGAGGAAATCAATAAGCAAATTTATTGTCAAAAGAACTACGAGGATTTATCGGAAAATAAGTGACTTAAGTTGAATACTTATGAAACCGGAATTTGCATATATCGGGTGTTTTTTTAGCTACATCAGAACTATCGATATCGATAACTATGCTTTGACAGTAAAGAAATGTTTGGCAAGTCATCATCACTCGTTTATTACCACAACAACGCTCCCGAACTTTGAAAAAAATAAATCCATTCGAAAGTTCTGTAAAGCACTAGCGGCATCAGCGGCTCTTACTTCTTTTCAAATGAGAAAGGAACTGCCGTTAGCGTGAATGGCGACCACTATCGAGCAAAGTTGACTAAATTTTTGTTTCCAAAATGTATAAGACCCATACTACAATACAGCAGCGAGGTATGGGAATTTAAAACAACAGACATCGACCAACTACTAAGGTTTGAAAAAACAGATGCTGCTAACAATATATCTGTTTATTCCCTTCCAGTGAGATGAAGGAATATATGGGATGAGATACAATCACGAGCTGGACGCATTTATACCTAATGGAAAAACAATAAGCTATATAAAAATCCAAGAATCAGATGACTGAAGCACGTCCCAAATTGTAAAACGTTGGGTTGGTGGGATCACAGCCGAGTTGCGGAAAATAGAGATCACAAACTGGAAAGACCTAGTAGAGGTTTAATAGGAATGGGGAACCGTAGTTGTGTTGTGAAAGCAATGGTATGCATAAGACTGTAGTGCTAATGATAATGGTGATGGACGCTATATGGTCAGATTTATTGGAAAAAGTTGTAAAAAATTGGACTGCTCGAGGGGCGGGCGTACATATATATATATAAGCGATCCTCTTACTTCTATTTGGAACATAGGGCGTCAAACACCGCTCTTGGCCAACGGACACGGTTTGTGTTAGGGATCTTAATGTGTTCCACGATAATCCAAGTGACTTCATTTCAGCTTCTGTTCAGCGCCGCGTCTGTGAATTTCTCTACCAGTTTGTTAAAATGTCGTCATTTTTCTTTAGCGTGTGGCCAACCCATTGCCATTTCTTTTTTTTTTTTTTGGCTTTCTGATGCAACGTTGACCTGGTTAGCTTGCGCGAGACAACTCAGCGGTGGTTGTAATCCGAGGCCGGAAACTTCGCAAAATCCGACGAAGGCAGCGATTTATGAAAGTTTGCAGGCGCTTTATGATCTTTTCCAAATGATGTAACCATATAATAGAACGGCTAATATAGACTGATACTGTTGTTTTGCCACAATGGAGCGATGATGCCGAAAGCTAATTTAGCTTTACTAATTCTATATTCGACATCCACCTTAGAACCGCCATCCGCGGTGACCATGCAACCAAGGTAGCAGAATTTGTTAACGGTTTCGAATTGTTGTACACTCACTATCAGTGCTTCCGATATGGTCTCATTGAGATGAGCATTTTCATTTTTCCGGCGTTGACTTTGAGGCCATTTGGTTCAAACTTCTCCTGCATGGTTTGTGCCAGCCATTTGAGGTCACAGAGCTTGTACGAGTATGTGAGCAAAGAGGTGCCAGCAGCATGTGCCAGATATCTGACGCATGTGTTGTTAATCTGCCATTGGATGTCCCTCTGTTGGTTTTCGTTGCTAAAGGCAACGCTTGAGATGTCTTCGACAAGAAGAAAGATAATTGGTGACAAAATGCAGCCCTGTCGTACACCGCTAAGCTCGTGAAAAGGGTCCGACAGTTTTCCTGTATGAAGGACGTAGCAATTTGTGTCTCTGTAGTCTCCCATATAAGTGCAACAAATTTTCAGGGATACCTCTTCTCCCCAGATTGGCACCACTTGATACTGTCAAAGGCGGACATATGCCGGATATTATATTCAAAAAATAAAACACGAAATTATCTATTCGATTATACAATACAAGCAATAAAAAAATTCATTCCAACAATATTTCTGCTTTGTTTTATCATTTTAAATTCTCAATTTCTTAAAAAATACCCCACAGATAGCGTAAGCTGGAATGCACCAAATGAAAGTATTTATGACTTTGTTCTCTTTTTCGCAACGGTCCATTTTTCCCCTGCTCTAATCATGCCGAGTTTTGTATATTCGTACTATAGGTTGATTAAAAAGTTAAAGGTAAAAGAAAGTAAAGTTTTAAATGATTTATTTTTTTATTTTTTATGTAATTTCCCTCAACACCAATAAACTTATTTCAATGTTCCTCCAATATTTTTTTATAATATCTCTGTAGTGATTTTCCAGAACCTCTGCCAAATACGGCTCCGCAGGTTTTTGTTGAATTTTTAACGCTGGATTCCAAAATGCTTTGATGGGCACACATTTGGGAATTAAGGAAACGATTTTTTAACGCTTGTAGCATTTTTTTCTAATTTTTGTTGCTGATAATCTTCCCAAACAAAGAATTGTATCCCTATATTACTTCACACACAAAAAAAATTACTCAATTTCTTACATGAAGAAATGAAGAAATGAATAAACTAAAAAATGCATTCTTCAATCAGTATATAAAGGAACTGACAGCGGAAAAAAGTACTGATTACTTTCGATGAAAATCTACAAAATACCTCAAAAGACCAACTATACAAAACTCTCCAATTAAAAAACTCAATATCTTGTGTGCAAAGAACGATAACGGAAGTCTTTGCTGATCATTTAAAAAAAAACATGTAAGCCACACGAAGCTCATTATGCACCACTGCTTACAGATGTTCATCAACCTGAAAACCAGCTCATTTTGTCTTCGCCTCCTGAGACAAAGCGTGAAATAAATCTCTTTAAATCTTTCCTCAAAAAATTTTAACTAAGTTAACAAAAACTATAAACGCATGCTAAAATATGTGCCAATGTACCTGGCAAAAGCCCCATGAAGTGTTATCATACAGTCCTATCTCCTTGCCATCTATGTATTATATATTCTCCAAACTACTCGAAACAATAATTCTACAGCGGTAAAAGCCTTTGATTGAAAACAAACGCCTTATTCCTACTCACCAATTTGGATTTCGAGTAAAGCACTCAACAATTGAACAAGTGTATAGGATCACACACGTGATAGAAGAAGTAATCGAAAAAAAGAAAGAGTGCTCTTCTATATTTCTCGATATTGCTCAGGCCTTCCACAAAGTATAACATGACGGATTACTCCATAAGCTTAAAATCTTGCTTCCAATGGAGTTTTCGGACATATTTACTTCATATCTAAATAGCAGATATTTCAGGATCAACTGCAATAGCTTTTATTCAAGCCATAAACTAATTAAAACCGGACTTAAACAAAAAACCTAAAATATCTTGTTCCAGAAACTAACGGCTGTTAAACAGATGTTAATTTCTGTCAGCTGTCTTCCAGTTATATTTCATGTAATTTCATGTATTTCATGTAAATACTGTCGCATTTTATAGTAAAATAGTTCCTGATAGTGTAAACTAGATGTAATAGAATGAATTCTATTTAAGTCTTTATAACACTTCAATAAAAAGTAAAAAAATAAAAACAAAAAAAAGCAATATTACTTATACATGATATTCGAGTATTCCCATTGTAAAAAACTTCATTGTGTGTCGAATGACTTGTGAGTAAAGAGTAAATTGACAGATGTAAAATGCTATATGACAAATTTGTTATTTATTATTTATTTATTTATTTTTAATTATTTTTGTATTTATTTTTATTTCTCTTTTGGTTAATATGTTTCGCTTTCAATATCTTGCAACTAACCAAACCCACAATATGTGAGTGCCTTCATTTTCATGGCTTTATTTTCTTTTTAATTCTAATATGACCTACTCCGGTTAGGTTACAAGTTAATAACTAATCGCATTGAAATGTGATAAGCTCCAAAAACGTAGAGAATATCAAATGAGTCAACACGAAATGATTTTTGTTGATGAGAATATACCATCACACTGTACAAAGCGGTCAAAGGCAGAGAAGCTTAGGTGGTAGAGGAGCTTAGCTGGTATATGAGCTTAGCTGGACAGCAAATCCCTGCTCTAAGCGGCTTACTCACTAGACTTATGTAATTCTATCTGATTATTTTGTGCTTCAGCATAATAGGTGTACATTTTTTATTGAATTTTTTAAAATTTAAAATTAAATATTTTGTTAATTTTGATTACATAGTTTTGGTTATATAAATTAGCATTACATACATACATCTAAAAGTTGAAGTATCTTTCTATCTCATAGTCTGTAAGCATTCTGTTTGTTAATAATTAAATAAATATATAAATGAATTTTCCTGCAAGAAGAACGATGATTGTAACTGTCTCCTTTGAATAAAAAATTCTCTAATTTTCCAAGATGCAAGCAACATCCACAAAAAAGGTCCGACTCAATCCCACACCCAGTAGCCTATTTATTAATATTTCTTTTTTTTTTTTTTTTGTTATTAATTAATTTAAAAAACCACAGCTTATTTATTATGCGACGCCTTTTAAATAAAACATTACAGCATAACGTACAATCGACTCCACCTCCTATTTTTAAATAAAAGAAAAAATAAATAAATTAAACGAAGCCCTCTTCCTACAATTATCTCCAGCACTGTATCCCCTGGCATCTCGAAAGCTCTAAGCAAACAAATGCCTTCAACGCTGTTTGTCCTTTCACAATACAGCCTTAGCGCTGCTCATTTTTTTAAATTGTTTGCTTTTTTTTAGTAGCCTGGCTGTCTGCCCGTTTGTTGATTTTTATGCGCAACATTTGCATTTTATAATGTTATTTATCTACACATATATACATACAAAAAATCATGCCGGTGCCATTGCTTCGGCCGCTCATTCGTCAGTTGTTGATTATTCATTTTATTTTTGTTTTTATTATTGTATTATTTTTATTTTTTACATTTGTACATGTACCATACATACATATGTATTTATGTACATTAGGGGCTGTGTTGCAAAAAAATGTATAATCCCCCACACTTAGTTGAAAAGCTTACTTCGCGAAATTTTTAGCGTCAACGAAATTTCCGCCCCATTCAAGCTCCACTAAGGGGTCAAAATGGCGTTTGTTTCGTAAGTTGTTTATTTATGATCCAATTTCTATGTGTAAATACATTTTTGAGTATTAGTTACATATAGTACTGGTATATATGAAATATGATATGAAATATTCTAAGCAAAAAAATGTATCACTTACTGAAATAATTATTTAATTATATTTTTTTATTTAAGTTAATTTTTTTTATAAGAGCATTCATGATGGAAATTAAAATTTTTGAAGATTAAATTCCACTTTGGCGTAAAAGTTGAAATGATTGAGTGCACTGATCGATATTAGTAGAATACTATAGATCCATATGGTGTTAAAAGGATATTCACATCTACATATATATGGTACGAGATAGGGTACTAACATTAGCGATAATCGTTAATCCCGGGTCAACATTATCTTAGAAAGTTATACAGAACGAGATGGGGATGCCAATATTAACGCTAATTTTTGATATCAGAAGCTCAGTATATGCTTAATGTGGTCTCGAAATATCGAGAATGGTCCCGAGATGAACCTTTATTACTATCCCGATCACTTATTAAAATATTTGTCATTTGAAGTTATGCTATATTTTAAATGAAGTACCGAAATTTCGAGACTGCTCCCGAGATAAAACATTCGTAAATTCAGTAAAAATCGAGACAGAAAAACACAATACTTTTCGACGCTATCCGAGCAATATCTACTGTTTTCGGCTAATAAGGGCGATCTTACGCCCATAGTTTCATTTGGAAGGAGATTTTATGCCAAATCGTGTGAGCAATCCAGAGTGCATTCAAAGAAATTTGACGGACATTTTCTTTACCGATGGGTCCAATAATGAAATGGGTTCTGGAGCCGGATGGTACTTAAACAATAGTAATAAGTATCATTACGCTATGGCAGGAATGGCAACTGTTTTCCAAACGAATATTTTTGCCATTCTCAAAGTAGCAGAATGGATAACTGAGAGGAGATGGAGCGAGAAACAGTTGGGAAACAGTCAAGCTGCACTGGAGCCCTTGGAGAATGCGAAGTAAATCTCAAAGATTTTTCTAGAATGACAATGAAATTGCGAATGAATTGGATCAGCGGTTGCCCCAAAGGGATCCGAGCCAATATTCGGAATCAGTATTGCAGGAATCATGAATTGAATCAGTGATTATGTATGCAATTTACGTATTGAGCGATGGTCTAGCTTAGAACGCTTCAGAACTGCAAAGTGGTTTGTGACAATCCCGAACAGAAAACTGTACAACTTTTTTCTAAAACTTGGTAGAATAGATGTTCGGTTCGGAAGAGGTTAGCACTTGATTACTATTGAGGACTTGATTTGTCTGTCTTGCTTAAAGGAGGTACATAGCACTGAGCATTTTCTAGAAGCCTTTATTAAAGCAAGGCTACGAATTTTGGGTGCCGATGTCATGAGAATTAGTAATATTAGTTCTTTCAAACTGGAGGATATTTTCAGATTTGCCGAAGAATCTGGTCATTTCTCACATCTCTATCTCTCTCCTCTATCTCCGTCTTTGTCTCTTTTTATCCTATTCTTTATCTCTGCCTACCCTTTTACCTTCCTGAACTTTGATTTCAATGGGCTTTTCAGCCTGAATGTTTTAGAAGTTATCATTCTCTCGGTGCTTCTTGGCTCGCTTTTTTTCAATTTCATTTCTTAAAATTTGTATTCGCACCGAAAACACGAATGCGAGTCCAGAACAGTGAAAGCTTACGATTTATTAGGTTTGATAGGCAGGGACCAATAGGAAATCGAGGTCTTTATTGAGGCCTTATGCTGCAATGGAAAATAAAGGGAATACTGATGATGATGAAAACCAGTCGGTCGCTTCTCTAAACATTCTTGTTCAAGTTCTCGTTTGAAATTGTCGATTTGACGTCACAATGGCGCCACTTTTAAAATTAACCGAAATAATCAACAATCCTGGTAGTCAACTGACGTATTCTATTCCATCTGGATGCGATCACGCGATTGAAAGCGCTCCTTTTCTCAAATATTGTCGATCATCAATCGCCTTGGCTTTGAAATTATGACAAGAAACATTTTGTTTGTTATGATCCTTCGGATTCCAAATAAAAGCGAGTAGATTTCAAGCGCTTCGAGAGAGCTGAATAGATACGCGGAGCACTCAAAACGCGCCTTTATATTCGCAACTTGTTCATCTGGTCCAGTCATAGCTGAAAATAGAATAGAATAATTATTTATCAATAATAAAAAAAATCTGTATACACATTATTGTTCTCATGAATATGGGCTACGAAGCTTTGTTGCGGATGATCCATCAATACGATGCTTTCGCTGACCAACCAGGTGATTATTAGAGCCAATGTGTTGAAACTCGAATTGTCGACTTTTGAATTCTACACTACCAAGCACTCCTCACGTCAAAATATTATTTTGGAGAAAAAGAAGTCTATAATTTTCTCGGTAGATGGCTGTAGTGATCAATATCTCGTAAAGTATTGGTCAAACAATTTAAAGTTTATGATCGCTGTCAAAACACTAAAAACATATTTTGCTGTTTGTGTGTTCCATTCAGTTGTGAGTTACAGGGTTTTAACAATGGAAGTCAACAAAGAGAAAATTCGGTAAATTTCACAGTTTTTCTTTGATAAAGACGAAAATGCAAACCAGGTCGCTGAAATTGTGAACAGTGTTTATGGTCACGCTACTGTAACAGTTAATTACGTGCAATTTTGGTTTCACCGATTCCACTCAGGCAATTTTTATAAAAAAAATGTCGATAATGTGGATAAAATCGCAGAAATAATCGAAGTTGACCGGCATGTTATTAGTCGAAGCATCGCCCAGGAGGTAAAGATCGACCTTAAAACAATTTTAAACCATTTGCTCAAAAGTTTTACACAAAAATCATGGACTTCTTTTTCCCAAACTAATATCAAGTTTTGCAATGGGCCCACTAGTTTGTAGCAGCTCTATTACTCGAAATTATTTTTTAGACGAAATATTCCACTTTAAAATTGAATCATAAATCAAATGACTTTGAAAATAAAATGATTTTGACTGGTTTAAGGGGGGCTGGGCGGAAATTTTAACTTTAAGTAGGCACTCCAACAAGGGGCATTTTAGGAAATGGTTCCTTTTAATGCAGACCGCCCCGACCTAACGTACGTGCACACATTTATATATATAAAAATAAATATTTTTTTTCCAACTCATCTTTTTTTATTTTTCTTCCTTTTCCACTCTTTCAAATTACAGATGAGAACCCAGCAGCTATGCAAAAAAGCAGTGCCGGCTCATTGTGCACGACAACAACTACAATCATAGCAACAAAGTATAGAACAAATATGATGCTCATGCTTTTGGTGGCAACAATAATATTAAAAACACTAATGACAAGAGCAAATCTAATAACGAGAACAATAGCAGATACACCGATGATGCGCGCTAATTGTGAAGTGTGTCGGTGGCAGTGCAAGAAAGAAGCAGTGAATGGTCATCAGAAGCAGCAGGCAAAACAACAAAACAATCGGTATCAGCATCAGCAATAGCAATTCCAATTGCAACATCTTTTGTTGTATTCTTCGCAATGTCTCAAGCAGCAGACGTTGTTGTTTGTTTTTATTGTTGTTGTTTTTGTTTTTGCTTTATTGTTACGTTAGTAACAAGTTTAGCTGTATTGGACGTTATTGTTGCCCCCCATGCCTTTGCTCACATCATTGCTGCCACAGCCGCTAGCACCTCTGCTACGATGATAACAAGTACTGCACCAACAACAGCAACAATAAAAATACTAGATATGTCAGGTGCCAGCTTCTGCATACCGGATAATATACTTGTCAGTGCCAGTTGCAACTTTCTCATCAAAACCAACATCAGCAGCAGCACCAGCAATGGCAGCAATAACAGCAACAAAAACAGCTATATTGGCGTAATCATTAGAAATAGCTAGAGTATTCGCAACAGGATTACTGGCATCCTCATTAGCGTCTCGACCATCCGCAATTGCCATGAATTCTCTAGCTTTCCCTCGTGCACACCACATCACACCATCCAAGCACTCCGCCCAGCCGCCTAATTGTAATGTGGCATCACACTACGGTTATTGTGGCTGCCACCGCCGCTGCGCTCCTCCTAAGCTGTTGCATGTTGCTTGCAATTTATTGCCGCATTGTTCTTCAGCGCTGAGGTATTTCATGAGAGAAATTTGCGCACACAGCTTCTACTGGTGGCAGCGACAGCGAAGTTTGCTGCAGCGACATGCACTGGGAAACATAATACCAGATGACGCCGCAACAAATAACTAAGGTTGTGCTGGCCACCAATCATCTAGCCAGTAAGTCAGTCAGCGAGGCAGTCAGTAGAGCAGTAAGGCAGCTACACATCCAACAACAAGTATCATTGAGGTATTTCCTTTGTCTGGTCGCAATAACAGTGTGCGTGTAGTGGTGGAAGACGTTGTCGCGCGCGTATGTATTGACTTACATTGCGCTGAAGACACGATGATTACTAGGCAATAACCTCTTCTGTTGTTCTTGTCCTTATGGACGTTGGTTATTTTGAATGCTGATTGCTTGCCTTCGGGAGTGAGGTAAGTAATTGGGATGGAATGGAGTGAAACAGGGAATTCAAAAATTTGCGAAAAACAAAGAAACTCAAATCGTATCAAATAAAGTAAATAAAGAAAATAAAAATAAATGAGGCAATGTGTTCCGGAGGGAAACAAAGGAAACAAGTGCGTGTTCTACATTAAGTAAAGCCCATAAATATTTCCGTTTTTACTTGGTAAACAACAGGCAATAAGCAAATACAAAAACATGCAGAGCATTTGGAAAAATTCAAAATATGTAAATACAGTTCCTCAAAAAATTTATCAAATTTTGGTGACAGACATTTACTACATTTTTCCCCCTAGGTTAGGTTAAACTAGTTGCCCAAAGAGTAAACACACTTGGACGAACAAATCAAATTCATCCTTTGTGATGCCAATGCGAAGAAAGTAAGGTGGAGGAAGACCGATGGGACGAAAGGGAAGAGAGGAAGAGAGATAGTGGGAAGAAGGGGGGTTGAGTATTTGCAGATCACAAACGTCAACCAAGGCCTTCTATATCAGCAGGCGTAGCAAAGCAGTGAGAACAAAGATGCCTATATCTTAGCCGCGCTAGAGCCATATAACTAGGGGAAGGTGCTGAGTTGTATTCCTCGCAGATAGTATCCTGTGAGAAATTCGAGAGCTGAGATTTTGTCAACCTCCGAAGATCGCTCGAATACCTTCGATCCACACGTGTCCAGAAGGATTTCGCGACGTTACAAGTTTGTGTACTTGCTTAGCGCGCACCGAGTGGGCGCGAAAACCATCTTTCCAGGAGTAGACCGCAGGTGATCAAGGAGATCCCAATCCTCTCCTTTCGCGTTAAAATTACCTCACAGGTTCCTTGCGTGGCGGGTTCATCCGCTTCGCAGCTTCCCGCAATGTCGCTATGGCCAGGAACCCAGACTCCGCAAGGTTATATTTACCTTTTTATATCGAAATACTTTAACTAATTCCAATAATATTTTCTAAAATATACTCAAACTCTCATAAATCTCTTCTTCTCTGTAAATGTTTACCCATAGGTCCGAACATGCAGCGTTTCTTATAAAAATCTGACTGCTAAATCGAAAGCGCAGGTTTAAATTCCCTTGATTTACCTGTTTCCGAATAAATGCTTAACCCTTCATTTCCACAAAAAATGGAAAGTGTTAAGTCTATCGGGACATATGCGAACCAAAAAACCGCGCATAGATAAAAGGAATCATCGATTTCCATAAATCTCGCGATTTTAGCGCCAGCTAACGTCACTAGTTTATTTTCTTCCGTAATCTGCGTATGTATGTTAAAAACTCTGTACAGAATGGTCCACTTTGATAGGATTTTTTGTATTTTGAAGCTAATACCAGCTGGAAGGTTCTTTTCTACAAAAATTGCATAAACTTACTTACAAACCATGACTTCGGGAGAGCCTTGATCGCGGCTTGACTATCGAAAAATATGTTAATAGCTCCCTCGCTCCCACATTCCCTAAGCATTTTGCATAGCTCAGAGACTTCTTGACCAATATTGACAACTTATTCATTTTGTTTAATTTCAATACCCTTTTTATGAAAATATAGTAAATTCTATTGTATTACACAAACTATAGGCGCCATCGATTCGCTACTTCTCTGCTCGCTATCTCTGGCTCACTTGACGAGAAATTTGCATGTTAAAGCAACAAAACAGTTATCGAGCAAGATTCCCTGCTAGCGAATATGGTTATACCTCATAAATTCACTATTTTCAATGCTACTAACTCTCTTTGAACCGCGTTTAATTAGACCACGTTCACACTGGGAGACTTTTGTTGTTGCCCTGCGAATTCTTTTTTGGTGTTGCCTGTCGTGTTCACACTTCTTGCAATTGTTAGTCGGATATGTCACAATTGTTTTAGTCAGACAGAAAAGAACGACAAGGCAAAGGATGTTGAGAGATCATGAGCATCACAATTAACGAGCTGAAACAGCAAATGTTTACCTGTATAAACGCAGTCTTACTTATAATCATTAAGCGCTTCCAGACAAATGTAATTTTTGGAAGCTCTTTACCAGTGTCATCAACACACTTTTTTTATACCAGTTGCCTCCTCTTTTCGTCAATTGCTCACTTAAATTCCAATTTAAGGCTTTGAAGAAATTACAGAAAAAAAACAGTACTTAACAAATTCCCATCAATCACGTTTTAATTTGAGTTTTCAAAAAAAATTTCACGTATGTCAATTCATTAAAAAAGGAGAAACAAATAATTGGCTAGAATACTTCTGTTAGGTGTTTGGCCCAGCTCGTCTTCCTATTTGTAGCGTTCGTCTTGATGTTGTTTCACAAATGGATGGACCTACAGTTTTAAGCCGACTCTGAATGGCAAATGTTTGTTCTTGAAGAGCTTTTTTATGGCAAAAATACACTCGGAGGCTTCCCATTGCCTCTCAAAGGGTGACCGCTATTAGAAAACAACTTTTTCTAGCATTTTGCTGTTTCATGCACAGAGATTCGAGTCGATGCGCTTCCGAATGTTAGATATGCACCAACCAATTTGGCTACGGTGGATGATGTTATGATTAGATAGTTAATACAAATGGTATTTCACCTATGACTTAAGTCTGATCATATAATATTTTCTAGAGCTTCTCTATACCAGCGCTACCTGGGGAGTATATTTTTTCTGGGGACATTTCTTTGTAAGTAGATAAATACATATATTAAAATAATATAAATATCTTGACTCCAAGGCTACCAATTCAGGAATCTTCTCAGATATATTCATTGCAAATTAACACAAATTCTGAGCAGTCGGATGAGCAAATTAGAATTTTGTAAGCCATAAAAAACAATCTTTTAAATTCCCTGTTTTAAGTTTTATAAATGTGTAAGATTCTTATGTTTTCGGATAAATATTTTATAGCTTTCAGGTTTAAAATGATGCCTTTATAAAGTACTCTTTTCATGGACTCAATTATGAGGCTACGGTCAGAAGAGTCAGACTTATATTATTCAGCTCCATATTTTCGCTGATCCACTTCGAGGAGCGCCTTTCATCCAATTTAGCGGAAAATGAAGCGTGGGTTGGGCTTTGTTGAAAAAAAGATTTTATAGTATCTATACTTGGGGAAAGACAACTTCAAAGTTAGCAAACAGCCATCACTAAAAGAACTAAAAGACTACTAAAGTTTGTCGAGGAGAAAAAAAACGACCTTTCATCACTGCTAGCCAAGAGGATTAACGTTTGAGGATCGTAAGTGTTAATGGCTTGTTGGGTTGTCAGCTCACCTAACTAACTAACCATGCTTGGACCCAAACATCGATTTAGGTTGAAAACTCCTAAGCTGGTGTTACTCTATCGCCTCACTTTGTTGCATATTTCATACGATTTGTTATTTTTCCCGATTCCAGGTCAAAATCCCGAAAACACATGCCCGAATGGACATTCACCCGAAACCCAATCACCCGAAAATAATTTACCCGAATAAATTTGCCCGAATACGAATACCCGAATCTTATTAATTTTCCCGAAAAATGCCCGAAAAATGCCCAAAAAAATAAAAATAAATTTTATATAAAAATGTTAATAAATAATTAAAAAAAGAGGGAAAAAATATAACAAAAATAGAAATAAACAAAACTTTGTACTTGTGCTGGAGGGCATTCCGGATGATCTTCCGCGACTCGTTTTAAATTAACCTTCACTAATTCCGCTTTCGCTGTATCCTGATTGGGCGGATGTTCATGAGGAGATTTTTTAGGGCCTTTTAAAACTATTAACTCAGAAACTGTCTGCAATGTAATTGCCCGCGCTTTGCATTCTTTTCTTCGAACCAATTGACAGTCCCAATAGAATTGATTATTTTTCGACGGTTTGGATCTGACATAAATGTATCCTCCGATTATTAATTTTTTTCCGACAAGTTGTCCCACTTCCTCAATTTCTTCCATTTTTATGAATAATTAAGAACGAATGACTGACTGATGAATTTGACACAAGAATTTTGACAACATTTGTTATGAATAAATAAAGGAATAGCACTCTTTTGTTCTTTTCTTGCATGTACTTCAAGTGTATACTAATTCTTAATTATTTTAAATTTTTTTTTCTTTTCGGGTAAAAGGATTCGGGCAAATGGGTTCGGGCGAAGACGTTCGGGCAAAAAAATTCGGGAAACTGTCAATTCGGGGAAATATACATTCGCGCGTGTGGATTCGGGCGGGTGTTTTCGGGCGTTTGGGCGTAAACGATTTTTCCCAACTGGCAACTTTCGGTGATATTTATTTGAGAAGCACAAAAACAAAAATAAAACTTTGCAAAGTAAAGCAAATAGGAGAAGAAGGATATGCCTAAAAGAATCCTCAAACATAAGAGCGAAGAAAAAAATAAGAGTAAATAATATAAATAATTCGGTAAATGTGAAAACCGAAGAAATGTTTAATAAAATTAAATAAAGAAATACAAAAAAAAATCAACACAAAGCTTGTCGTATGCAAGAATGTAATTTTAAATAGAAAATTGAAGAAATTGTAAAACAATGAATAGGAGACACACATACACAAACACTGCAGACAAACAGACTTAGAATTAAATTAAAAAAAAAAAATATGGTTATATTTATGTGGTACTACTTATATATAGCAGATAAGTCCAAGCGAAAATAACATATACACACATTCATGCATACATACACAATTGCATGTAAGCACTACAATGTATTTATAGTGATTAAGGCAAAGAAAATGAGAACGAACCAAAAGATAGCAACAACTCTAACATTAAGTGCAAAGCAAAAATGAATTGAACTAAAAAAATTCAAAATGCGTGTAAACATATGAAATAAAATGAAAAAAGAAGAAAAAATTGAAATAAATTAAATAAATGGAAATAAATTAAAAACTGCTCGATAAAAATAGGAAATTGAAGAAATTCATTTAATGAAAGAGTAATTCAATGAATAAAGGCAAACTAAAGGTTATAAAGGTACGGTATGCACTTGACTGAGTTAATGCAATCGTTGAAAAAGCGTGAGCATGTGTGCGTGCGGGCGCGTGGGAGAGTGTTTGTGGTCAAATGCATTCAAAGGCGAGTACGCACAAACAGCAAACTTTTTTTGTAAAAGTAGCAAATGTTCGGGCAAGTATGCTGCTGCGTATACGTAACTTGAACTGTGCAATTGCATACACACACACGCACACATACTTGTATGTGCGTGCAATATAATGGTATGCACTTTTGTTTTTGCTAAGCAGTAAATTTAATTTCCATTACCATCATGCTTTGGTTTGAAGATATATATTTTTTTTCTCTCTGTCCTTCTTTTTGTAGCTAACCATCAACAACTAACGAATTTAATTGGAAAATTGCATTTCGACATCATTTAACGGTTTTGTGCAAAACATTAGCATTTCGATGGCATGTATTGCGAAAATATGCATTGAAAAACCACATGCTCGTTTATTTTCGTATAAACTTTTACTGGTACATAGAAATTGCAAATAATTCAAAATATTTTTTTTTTTTGGTTCCTTCTGTTTTGTTATCGCAGCGAAACTTGATCTCGTTGCAGCATTTTTCACGCAGTGCAAAAACGTAAAATCACACAGAAAACCAAAAACAAAAACACACAACTAATGTGTTAATGCCAATTACGAGTGAAACAAGTTAAAAAATATGCATATAAAGGATATTTCAAAAGGGAGCCAAAATTTTTATTCCGCGTACTTTTCGTTTACTTTAACTTTTTAACTTCTTTAATATTTTATTATTTTATATATTTTTATTATTAAATAAGTATTATGAGGGAGTTGCGTGTTACATGTTTCGACCTAAAAAATCTATTTTACCCGCTTCATGAATTCAGAGTATTCCTCTGAGTCCAACTTCCTCAAGAAATTTTACTATTTGTCCTATTTTATTGAGTTTTATTTCCTTCTCTGACCAAATATGTTTACGCAAGTGTCTGTGAAGCTTATGCATCACAAATCACATATCTGGACACAATGCCTACGAAAATTTTGCGGTTTCATCTTCCTCCTTACGGAACCTCCGAATTCGACAGGCGTATATGCCCAGTTTAGTAAGGCGATGATTCAGTCCACAATGCCGTGTAAAAATTCTCGTGAATTCTTATTATTATCATTCTTACTACCCTTAATTTCCTATATATTATCTTCAAATCGGTTTTGGTTTTCCCTGAGCGTATTTTGTACAGCATACGGTAAGTTCAAGTGGTTCTTCTCAGTCAAAGAAAAGTTAACAGCACTTACAAATGGTAGTTACGCACCAGCCCATTCATCTATGGTAGCCGCCACAGACATCACTGCAGTGAATAAAGATCCTGCAGCTCGGATAACTTCATCAGGCGCTCGAAGGCACAAGTCCTCCAGCTCTGAAAGTATTCCATGGTGTTGTTGTCAATGTTATAGCAGCATGAAGTATTCCATGTAGTCTCCGCGGGTGGTAGTAAAGTAAGACGAAAGCCATTTACAAGGAAAAGATTGGGTGGAGAAGGACTTGGCGTCAATACACTAGCACGAGAAACTTTCCTGAACTGCTCGAAAATTGCTTAAGCATTATCGCGCCCATCAAGAACAAGAATAACGAAAGGCAGCTGATTTCTTTTTCCTATTGAGCCAGCTAATTTATCAATTGTCATTAAAGCAGCTAAGAAGATTTACGATAAAGCCAAGTCAAAGCTGATGTATCATAATCAAAGCATGTGAGGTTTTAACGAAATTCTTGGTTTGTTTGAAAGATCCAAGTATGCGATTATACGTCTGTGTATATGCAATATGTTTTTTGTCGACTACAAAGGTTTTAGGTTTACATTTCGTAGTTAGTTTCATGACAGAAGAGACTTAAATATTGTGGTCCAGCTCGAACGCCTTGCAAACGGCAGCCATTTCTACTTTTATGTTTCTTTAGTATAAAGGAGTGTTTAAAAACGACTTAAGTTAAAATCTCATATTTAGGAAAATGAATTTATTTCGAAGCCAATAAAATTATCTACTCTCTTTCTCGCGAAATCAACCCTGGAATGTAATCTAAAAGTCGGTAACAAAATACCCTGTACAATTGGCGCGTACACGTTTAGTTTGGTATCTCGGCCATATACCAGCTCCTTTGTACTTGTGATGTACGTTTTGAGGTTGTTCCACAAATGGAGAAACATACAGTTTTATGCCGTCTCCAAACGGCAGATGGTTTTTTACGAGCAAATTATTCAAAGCAAAAATGCACTTGGAGGTTTGATATCGCCTACCGAGGGGCGGCCACTATTAGAAAACATATTTGATGGATTTCTAGCCCGGGACCTACCGAACGTTAGACACGCACAAGCCATTCGGCCTCAATTACTCGTATGGAATGTGAAATCGCTTAAATTCCAACCACGACCTCACATGGTGCCACGGATCCAATAAGTGCGGATCCTTAACTTGAACAACGGCCCAAGTAATGCTATCATGATGAGTTCATTGGTCGATTGCGGTTTACCATATTTACAAAGATCTCCAACTACAAAAAGACTCGCAAAAAGGAATCTTGTGGGGTCTAATCATACGAGCTTTGTAGCCAATTCACGTTATGCCAACTAGAACATTTCTATATTGAGCCGCTTGCTCTTTGTTAGACGTCCGCTTACTATCTCAACCACTGATGAGCAAATACCACAAAGCCTGAGGAAACCTTAAGTTATGTAAGTCGAACTGGTTCAAAAAGGGTTTGCTTTTCAAATACAGCTCGTAATCAACCGAGTGTCTTTAATAACGAAATAATCATTTCTCATCCTTCCAGGTAAATAACTGTCGGAAGCCCTCCATTTCATGGACATCTGCACATCGAATATGTACACTACTTATAAAGTATTAAGGTGGAGAAACGCGAAGCTCAGTCCTACATCATTTGCCACACAAAAGATGTACGCCATGATATTTATGAATTAGGCAGATAATAAACCAATTGAGATATTCGGTGTACACCCAAGATATCATTGCGCATAGAACCCAGCTGAAGGTAGCACTTTCGATTTATACTCAAACCAGAGTCAGAGAAAATAATTAACGAAATTGTATAAAAGCGGAAATGTTTCCTTTAAAAGTTTCAAGGCATGAAAAACGAGGTAATTGAGCACAGTATAAAATGCAACAAAGTGAATGTAAACACAATAGTCGGCGCTACTGGCTGAGGACTTCCAATCAATTCTGTTGAGCTTAACTGGGCAATAGCCACAAATCGTAAGCAATCAAAGGAATGATAAAGTGAAAAACGGAGTAATCAAACGGCCATAGCTTCTTGTTATTTGCAATTACAGAGAGTAGTAACGGTAAACGCTAAATTGAAAACTTACGAAGGCATTCTTCCTGTTGCATCAACAATGCTTGCTGCAGATAAACACTTGCTGAAGAAGACTCTCTACTTTTGTGTGTGAATGTGTGCGTATAAATGAAAGCATACAGATACGCATTGAAATCACTGGCATGAATTCAAGTGAAAGTGGGTAAGCAAAACCCTGCACGGAGGTCCAGGTCACCGAACTGTAGCGTTTCTATCCGGGGAATTTTGAACAGTGACTACTTCGCAGTGCTCCTGTTTTTTATATGAACTACTGGTGAATTTTACGTAGGTCCCTTACATAGAGATCAACCAATCGAGAAGAGGCTCTTCCCGATTCAGGCAGCCGACATTCCAGGTACATACCCGCACGTCATAGTCCTTAGTTCGTTCACCGTGGTCGCCATTAGAATTCTGGCGTTCTCATTCTAGGCTTTGTTTGCTTTTACATTGGGGAAATATTTTTGGTAGCGGGTCTCAAACTCAGCGAACAACCAGATATTCTAAACTCTTTTGCCTTCTGGCATTAGCCCACTCTCAAACAGATGTTTAGAAACTACGCAGTGGATACTTGCTTGAAGCCCGAAAGTTGTGAGGTGTATGGTCTGCATGCAGAAGAATCGCCCAGGCCACTCCCAAATGAATGGCAATCAGAGACTTTCCCCACTTACATGGACTTCTAAACATGGAATGATCCTCGACTTTATAAAGCTCTCATTATGCTTATGCTCATTATTATTATATATGAGTTTTACGACGACATAGACATAGTGCAGTAAATAAATATTCAGCGGATCCGTTCGCTGGATCATGTCGCCCGAATTGATACAAACGCTCCGGCTCTCAAAGTGTTCGATCCCGTACCAGCTGGTGGTAGCAGAGGAAGAAGAAAGGCGCCTCTGCGTTTGAAAGATCAGGTGGAGAAGGCCTTGGATTCACTTGATGTGTTCAACTGCCGCCGGTTGGCAGGAGAAAAAATCGACTAGCGCGCTTTATTAAACTCGGCCAAAATCGCCTAAGTATGATAGTTATCGCGCCAATCAAGAACAGGAAAAAGACGTAAGGGTAGACCTTCACATACAGTTTTAATTTTGACTTTTGAACTACTGTGAACAGCCTGCGAACAGTGTAAGATCTCTTAAAGTGGCGATCACCTAATCAGAATACCAGTGATAATTTTGAGCTTGAAAGATATTTTGATATTGCCAGATTATACAAAACCCTAAAGGTAAGTTTATGTTTAAATACAAAGGATTTTATACATATTAAGAACCCTTTTATTTCTATGGTTGTGTGTACAAAACGCGAAAAATAGTCTACAGATAAAAAAAGTGTTGCATTTGAAAATGTTCATGTTTCGACAAATTGAACATCTAAGAGGTGAACTCTCTAACAAAGTGAAAGCTATATTGGTATCAAATGAAAGTTTTTAAATAAAGCTGTTAAATAATGTATTGCTGTATTGGTACCAATCGAAAGAGGTTTGAGAAGGCATTGCTACAGACATATTTTGAAAAGGGTTGCCATTGGACCAAAGAAATTTAACAAATTGAATATATGAAAATGGAAATATTCCAATGTGGGTATCAAACGAAAGGTATTTGAAGTTAATTTAATTTAATAGGGTTGCCCCCTATTAAAAATTTAAATTAATTAAATGAGGCTGTTAAATAATAGATTGCTATAGAATGCTAATAAATGCCAGGGGTTTGAGAAAGCATTAATATAGACATACTTTTTAAAAGGGTTGCCATTCGACTATAAAAATTTAAAAAAATTAACATATAAGTTAATTGAAATATTCCAATGTGGGTATCAAACGAAAGATATTTGAATGCAATTTAATCTAAAATTAATTTAAAGTAGTGTTGCCACCCTACAAAAAAATGAAATTAATTAAATAAGGCTGCTAAATAATGTTGGCTGCTACATTGGTACTAGACGAAAGGCGTTTGATTAAGATTTAATACCAACTTTTTGCAAAAGGGGGTTAACATCTGTCTAAAAAATTTGAATAAATTAGATGTGTAAATTAGTTCAAATACTACACTAAGTGTATCCAGTGAAAGGTATATAAATATCATTTATCTCATAATATTTTTTAAAAGGGTTGGCGGCCTATAAAATACTTAAACTAAATAAATTGGCAGTTAGGTATGTATTGGAATATTCCTATCAATAGAATTGTTACTCGTTAAAGCACTTAATATAACACTGGTTTCAAACAAAAGTAAATTCAAAAAGTTTAGACCTCCTTTTATTACAAATAACGAAACTAAATAAATAAGTTAGCTCGTTTTTTCTAATCAATTTACTGATTTACTTGTATTTTATATATTTATTTAGTATAAAAGCTCACATTTATATTTAATTGGGAGAACCGCATCCGCTTCCAGCACGACTCGAACCACTTAGTTATCGGTAAGTTATCTGCAGCTAACACAACACGACCGCGAAGTCCTGAAGTCTAAAAACAGACACTCAGAAGATGAATGGCAAACTAGTTGGCTGTTGGGGAAATTGTAGTATTTATAATTTCAGAAGCACTATAATTTAATGCACTCCTTTGGATTTTTCCTACAGGGCTGCTACCACGTAAGTACGTACCCGCTTGCCCAGGCAATGTAAAGAACAAAAGTAAAAATGCATTGAACATTCGGAGGCGGTAGTGCGTGTTAACTAGAAACGTCATGGACTTACGCGTCCTCTATCTAATGGCGTGGGTGATGTACCCTCACGCACACAAATACACACACCCACATGTTGTGTTGAGTTTGAGCAGGTGAATCGCGACAATCAAGAGCCCATCAGTAACAAATTAACAAGCAGAACACTAGCAACATTTGTATGCACATGAGTAGAGCACTTGGGACCTGGCAGCGGCAGCAGCAACAGCAGCATCATAGAAGCGTCGAAGCGTTAACGCAAAAGTAGCTAAGCGCATAAAAACGCATTAGAGAAGCATACTTTTTAGCGTCGGCGTGTGACTGTGGGTGAAAAATTAGATGCATTCTAGCACTTATAGGCACTTGTGAAGGTGTGTGAGTGTTACTGTTTGTGACGATTCGTATGCGTGTGCCTTGTAGCGAAAGCGCGGTTTTACTTTGAGGTCCAACTACAGGGTCCTTCAAGTTTGAATTTCTGTTCGCAGTGCGATGGAGTCTCGTTTGACGAATTGTAAGTAAAAAAACTACAGTTTACGGATATGAGTTCTAGTTTGCGGGGGCTCCATATAAAAAAAATTGCAAAGGACTACTTAAATGGTGGATCTGTGGAAGTTTGTAATTTCAATTAAATATGGTAAATAATATAATATAATATTTGATATTAAGGGAAAGAGTTTAAGGAAGTTTTAATACAGCGAGTTGCCACTTAACTTAAAAATCGGAATAAATTGAATCGTTAACTAGTAAAAATATTTGGCAAGTGGTATCAAACGAAAGGTATTTGAGTTCTATTTAATCCGGGCATATTCTTGAAAGGGGTTGTCACCCTAAACAAAATTATTTAAGTAAATATGTTAGTCAAATAATTTACTTATATCATAATATTGGTACGAAATTAAAGGTTTAGGAAAGCTACAATATTTTTAAAAAGTGTTGCTACTTGACTAAACAATTTAATGAGTTGAATCTGTAAGCTATGTGGTAAAAATATTTTGCAAGTATTTGATACTACTACTAGAAACGTGTTTGAGTGTTATTTATTCAAAAAAATTATATATGAGTTAAATAATACAGGCATAGCTTTAAAAAGAGTTGCCATGTGACTAAAAAATTTTAATGAATCGAATTTTTAAGCTCTTAAAAGTATTTTAGCTGAATATCAAACGAAAATATTTGAGTACTATTAAACACGGGAATAATTTTAAAAAGGGTTGCCACCCTACAAAAAAGTTATTCAATTATATATGTTTTTTAAGTAATGTAGTGCAGTGTTGGTGTCAAATTAAAGAGTTTGAGAAAGATTTAATAAACATATTTTTTTTGAAAAAGGTTGCCACTTGACTAAAAAACTTTGAATGCATTGAATAGGTAAGATAATCAAAGTATTTTACAAGTAGGATCAAACGAAACGTATTTGAGTCCTATTTAATTCGGCAATAAAAAGAAAAAAATTCTGAAAAAAATTACTTAAATATGACAGTTAAGTAAAACATGACGAATTTTGAGTAAAAGAACTTGGCCATTAAGCCTTACAAGGTTCTCTAAAAGCAAAAGTAGAAGCCTTATTAATATTGGCAACTTTGACAATTAATTTGCTTCATCCAAGACCGAGTGGTTTTGCTGAAAAATCATACTTTTAAACGAAACTCGTCTCCATATGTATAAATGGGTACGTAAATTCAAAAATTGTTATTTAGATATTGGAAAATTCATGGTAATATGCTGAGAAGGTTTTAAATTCTTTTGTTTCGCTATTTGCTGCGCACTGGAGCCTGGTGATGTCATAGAGCAATTTTTATTTGAAATACAGTTTGAAATTCGCTTACCGCTTATTTTGAAAAATCCGATCTTGAAAGACCCTGTGTAACCGCAACTGCAATTGTGACCCCCATTTGACGATGGTAATGATAGTAAGTACACATACAAGTGCATGCGAGTGTACGCCACGTTGCACAGAAACAAATGTGGCAAAGCCAAAGGCATGTTGCACAGCTCAGCGGCTAAAGCAGGTCAAAGGCGGCATTGCCATTGGCGCAGATTGTATTTGACAGCTTATATGATTGTTTGATTCCCATTGCCGTGTAAATATAAATGTACGCTATAAGATAATGTTTTTGTGGATAAAAAGTTTAATTTATTTAAACGTACGACAGCATTAAAAAAGTTCCAGCGCAGTATTTTTAGAGTTTTTGGTTTAGTTTAATGTCGAATTTTTTAAAATTGTCATTCGTGCTATTATCGCGTTTATTATAATCTTATTTATATTTCAGTTCTTAATATTCGTGGCATTATTATTGACTTTTTATTAAAGAGTAAGACCACAAAAAAGTGGTAAAGAAATAGCACTGTGTGACAAAAACAAACTTTTTCCAAAATAACCAAATTTCGGCAACGGATTCTGGTATAGGGGAACAAACACAAATATACTTATTTATACATGCTCAAATATGAACGAGACGGTATCAATAAAACGGTACGCGGTACGTTGGAAATTTTGTTATTCCAACAAAATTTCGGCTTCAGACGCCTTAAAAATGTTGCACACAACCTATGGGGACTCTGCTCTATCGCGTGCACGTGTTTTCCAGTGGTACAACTCGTTGAAAACTTGCCTCATGATACCTCATACCACGTCGTCCAGCAACATCAGTAAACGACGAAAACATCGGAAAAGTAAAGGAAATTGTGCTTGAAAATCGCACAAATCGCAAAATCGGTTAACGCTGAATATTATTTAGACGTTTTAAAGCGTTTGCGCAAGAACATTCGTCTTAAAAGGGAGGAATTGTGGGACAACAAGTCATGGTTCTTGCATCACGGTAATGCACCAGCTCACACATCACGTCTTGTTCGCGATTATTTGTTAATGTTAATATCGTTCCGCAAGCACCGTATTCACCTGATATGGCTCCATGTGACTTTTTCCTGTTTCCCAAGCTCAAGTTGCCGCTCCGTGGAAAACATTTTGAGACAATTGAAGTCATAAAAGAGAATTCGAAGAACACACTCGAGCTTGACTTGTTTACAGTAGCACAGAAAACAAACTATGTGACACATCACGCTGAAATTTGCCATGTGAGCTTATAACAGTCCTACCAAAAAACAAAAAATTTATTTTTGCCATATGTCATCCGCAGACCGTTTTATTGATACCGTCTCGTTCATATTTGAGCAGAAGGTATCAGTGATTCGAAAGCTTACGTCAAAATTTTGTATTATGTAGGTCAACATTTTCACTCTTTTGCACATTCTTATGGTAAATGGGCATCGGAAACTATCTCATCCTTATATTTTCGACATATGAGAGGTTCAGCAATTCGATATACCTAAAAAGCAACGCGGAATAGTTTTGTAGAACATCTCAACCAACTAACTCATCGATCGAAGTACCTTTTTTGGCAATTTTGTGAAAATGGGCAAACAATGCTCATGAAAAATGGATATAACGGCTTAAACTGTAAGGATGAAATTAGGAAAATTATGCTGTAAGTCTCTTAAATGTGTTAAAAAATTAGTTCGGCAAAATTTCAATTTATCTAAATTACCGTGGTCGTTCCATGCAAACAAATACTCGCATTGTAATCCGATGCCTTACCCAAATGGGCATATTTGCTCAGCAACCTGCAAAAAAAGTTGAATTTAATTGCATCCGTTTGCAGAACTGTGGTACGCGAGAGTAATTTTGGAAAGTGTTAATGCCAATATTAAAGAAATGGCCTGTCATATTCCAAATTATGCTCTCCACGCCCAAAAACACTAGAAAGACTGAAACTTAGTATATAAAGGGTGATCAGATTGGAGGTATTTTTTCCAATACGGTTTTTGGACAGATCGCTCGTAACTACTGTCAAACTATATACTTCGATTGAGGTTGCAATATGTCACTCAAGTTATTCAGACCAACATTTGAAAGGCATTGTCTTTAAAAAATAAATGTCATGAATTGTTGTACACAAAAATAATACAGATTGTCCAATCTGTTTGTATTTTCGTTTTTTTATATCATTTTAAAATCTGATGCTTCTAAATTGATCACCCTTCACAATAACTGGGGCGCAGCAGGTACTTCCAGCCTACGAAGACTCAAACACAGTAGTCCAAGGCATTCTGCTCTGTGGTATGTGCCGCATACGAATTTCCACCTAAGATTATATTCAGGTCATATGAATTTGAAAATTTTGCAATTCTAGATAACCTGCAAACCAATTGGTGATATTGATAGTACTTAATACGCCTTTTCATCAATCCTATTGGGGCCTCGTTTGAGGTCGTAAAAAAATCCTGTCTGGCGAAAATCAGACAAAGGGAATAATTTTCTTTCCCGTAAGAAGTCCGAGAAAAACATAACCCAAGTCTCACATTCCATTTCGAAGAGCGAAGAAATAGTAACCGGAAAATACAATGGCCCCTATTATGAGCAACATTCGATCTTCGACTGTAGTTGAAAGTGCTGATCGAACGAATTTTCATTTGGTATTATGGTGCTCATTCGTTGAAGAATAGGACTATTGTGAATTTCGATCGCTCGACGCATTTACAATAGATAATTTTTTCTCAGCTGATACAGGAAATCAAAATAAAAGAAAAACCGATTGTGTTGAAATTCTTTGCTAACATTATTTTTAAAAGTTAAAAAAAGTATTTTTTGTGAAAATGAGTACAACGGAGTTGTGGTTCGACGATTCATCGGACGATGAAAGATTAGTGGAACTAGCTAGAAGTAGAAAACAGTTGAAGGACGCATCCAACCCCCTAGAAATGGCTTCCACTGAGTAAATTTAGAATTTTCAAAATGTGTTGACGTACTTAATATTACAGAAATTTCCTTACAGATTTTTAAAGAACTTTAGATTATCTAAAGAGGCGTTTGTGAACCTACTGTCCAGTACAGAAAACCAGTTGCAGCAGTGCACCCGAGCCAAATTGATTCCAAATATTTTAAAAAATAGACACAGTTCTGCGATTTTGTGCTCAGGGATCGTACCAATTGAGTATTGGTAATGAAGGTATGCTAGGACTTGCTCAACCCACTGTGTACGATGATGCTGAAGATATTGAAGTGGAGTCAAATAACGGAGAAGTAGAAAACATAAGAAATGAAATTTTGAGAATATTATAGAAAAATCTAAAAAGTATTAAATAGAAACCTTGGCGCCACAGTTTCTGTTTTATTTTTGTTATACATTTATCTTCTAATCTTTATTCAATTATTCGTAATTCGAAAAAAATATGTATTTCAGTTCCTCTACGTATTTCAGCCCATACCTGCCAAGGGAAAATAAAAATGTATTTCTATAAACATCACAAAAAAGAACCATTATTAAGCTTAATCCATTTTGTTGCCGTTCTCACTGGAGGTCCCAAGCAATTCAGCTCCGTTGTAAATTCCTCCCATTTTTTTGCTGCTTGAACTTTGGTGCAAATCCCTTTTGCGAATTGTGGATTCGCCTTTCTAATTGTTGTTTGGTACTCACGACTTTCGACCTGCATAAAATTAACAAAATTAGTATATATTTATTATTTGGTTACTATAAAACCAGAAATAATCGCAAACAACTTACACTTTAACAAGTTTTCCCTCAATACGCTACACAATCGAAAGCAAAATTGCATTCGACTCTAAATTCGGTAAACAACGAAAATTTCGATAGGGTTGCACCGCTCATAATACCAAATTGACATTCGATCTTCGATATTCGCTAGCTGTCGACTCAGTTAACTCATAATAGGGGCCTATATTTGCGAAATTATGTTACTAACATTCTCATATAGTATATTATACTCGTACTATACGATAAAAGCCCAGTAAAAAAGAGTAATACAGCCAAAACTGCAATTGGTTTAGTGTATGATTTTATTTTAGACCGAAACTGCATACTTTGTGAATGTTTTAGATGCAAACGAATAAATCTAGGAATAATAATAGTGACTAGAAACATGCTCTTTACTGTGTGCATTTTTAAATCCCTTAGGTAACTTATACATGTCAATCTTAATTAGATTGGCGTTCATAGTTATTTATATGAATCTCTTCATAACTGCGATGTACGAACCAGCAGTGCTTATTGTCTAAGAGAAAGTAGATAAAAAAACAAATTTGTCATTTATAAAAAATTATTATTAATTAAAACTCTTACTGCTCGCAAAGCAGGCAGCGATGGTATGAAGAATGGCGCTTTAATCGTCTTAGCCTTTTGTGCGCGAGTTAACATTATCAGGATCATGCGACGCGTGCGCACATCGCACTTATACCAATCGATATCATAAAGAACGTCAGCAATCTCCAGGCTCTGTAAAATACAAGCAACTATTAAAATTATGATTCTTTCCTTCTTTCATTAACGGGCGCATACACTTTCGCTGACAGAAGTTCCGCCGAGGCAGTATAAAGCGAACTGTATTAATGCGGCAATGCAATAGAAAATGTACGTCAATATGCCAATGGAAGCAGAGCTCTAAAAACCGGATTTGGTATTTAAATTTATTAGATGAAAGGAGCAAAGTAATTAAGGAGTTTTAAAAATATAATATTATGTAGTATATAAAAAATGGTGAAAGAGTTGGCAATGGTAATAATAGTGAGAATGGTAACGGTAATGGTAATGGTAATGGAAATGTAATACCACAGATAATGGCAATTTCAGTAGTGGGGGTATAAGTAATAGTATTAGTAATGCTAAAAGTAGGGGTAATGGTAATGGGAATGGTATAATGATAATGTCAATGGCATTACTGAGGATAATGATAATGATAAGTGTAATTCTAATGGTAATTCTAATTACAGTAGTAGTTAATTTTTTTTAATTTATAGTAGGGGTGGTTGTAATTATAATAGTAATGATAATGGTAATATAGTGGAAATGGTAATGGTAATTATAGTGGCAAATATTATCGTAATAATAACAATTATAATATTGGTAATGACAATAGTATCATTAATGGAGATGATTCAAGTAATTATAATGGGAATGCAAATGGCAGTAATGGTGGTAATGAAAATAGTAAAACTAGTAGATCAGTAGTAGTGTTATTGTAATGATGAAAGTAATAGTAATGGTAATGGTAATGGTATTAGTAATGGTATAGGTAATGGTAATGGGCATGGTGATTTTGATAATAATGGTGATCGTAATAATAATAGGTCTAGTGCTGGTAATGGTGGTGGTAGTTGTAATGATGGATGGATGTGGATGATTCAAGTAATGGTAATGCTAGCGTCAATGGCAGTGATGGTGGTAAGAGAAATGGTAGATCTAATTGTAATTATAAAGCAGTAGTAATGTTGCGCTAATGATAAATGCAATAGTAATGGTATTGATAATGGTAATGGTAATTATGTTGAATATTGTAAATGCAATAGTAATGGTAATCCTCATAAAAATAGTTATAATATTGTTAATGGTGGTGGTATTTGTAATGATAATATTAGTATTAATGAGGATAATACAAGTAATGGTAATGCTAATGTCAATGGCAGTGACGGTTATAACAGTAGTGTTGTGCTAATGATCAATTTATAACAATGGTAATGATAACGATAATTGTAATGGTATTAGTGATTATAAAGGAAATGGTATTGGTGATGGTAATAGTAATGATAAAATTAATAGTGAAGGGAATTGTGATGGGATAGAAATAATAATGGTTATGGTAATTGTAATTGTAATGGTAATGCTAATTGCATGAAGAATGGTAATAGTAATAATATTGTAATATAAATGGTAAGGATAACCTTAATGACACCTATGTTGACAATAGCGGGGTAATATTAATTGTAGTGCATTTAATAATTGAGATTAGTGTGATGTGACAAAGGGGTTGTTAATGCTGATAGAAAAGGTTTTGTTTTTTATTTTGTTTGTTATACAATTTTAAACACTGTCAATAGTTACATCCCCAATATTTCAGCAATAAATCGTAACCGGCCGAGTTATACCGCTCCTACAAATAAACTTAGGTAGACATAGAAAAAGCTACATTTATTCTGCATTATTTTAATCTCTTTCACAAATCGTCAATTTGGGTCATTTTTCACATTTCTATGACATATCCTCTAATATGGAGATGTTAGAAAAATTTAAACAAACTTGCACATTTTCACCACATAAAAATGGTCGATATTTGTTTTTTACATAAAAGAATATGTGAAATCAAACTTTTAATCACCTTAAAGTTGCACTTTGATATGCTGAAATACAATTGCATACCCAGAACCTTCTAAAAAGCATGATTAAAAATTGTGTTATTTTGTGGAAAAATTTCTGCATTTTTTTACATTATATTGAAAGTTTGCAAATATATATAAATAAACAAAAAACTTGTCAATAAGTGATGTGCATTTTATTTTGGCGCCGACTGCGTAATTTTTTTCTTAAACATCTATGATGATCTGATTTGGCGCTAGTGAAAAGATTCAGGCTGAATTTAATTAAATATAAATTTAAATTTTCATGTATTCTTTATGCATCTCTTTTTGGGTCTAAATCTATCATCAAATCGATGAAATTCGACTCATTCTCGTCGCATGTGATGAATAACTTCTTCAAAATATATAAGATACTCGTACACCAATTCTTTATAGAACGGCTATTCTATGGCTGTAGATAAAGTATCGCAAAAGACTTCAGTTCACCAGAGAACATCGATGAACCTAAAGCTATGCCCAAATTCGAGCTATGTGATGACATTTTTAGGCTAGGTCTGCGTATGACTCAAGATCTATTAAAATCAGTAGCTTTGATGACTTTAACTACTAGTCTATACATCCCTATAGCAAAGTAAAAAACAAACAATCCCAAACTTACTCTTGCCATCATCTCACAAACTCACCGTCGCACCAATAATACCAAAGCACAACATCACTGCTGTTGCAAGGAAATCTAACAGGATGATGACTGAAAATTCCGAAGCAAAATCGCTGCACATATCGACGATTTCGTTGTGGCGTTCAACGAGCGCCTCCAAGCGCCGACGTATCCGTACATTCTGCACTTTTGATGAGTATTCCACTAGCATCAACGGTCACGTGCAGAAGGCAAAGCAACATGAAATGTAGGAAAGCAAAAGTCAAAAGTGTGAAATAAGGAAGAGCGAGCGGAGGGAAGAGAAGAGAAGGGAAGGGGAAAGAAGTTTTCAAAAATTTGTAAATTGAATCAATCACAATTTGACGTTGGCTTAGATGGGTGAGTGCAGTTAGTAAATTGCTGCCCTCTGTGGCAAGTTACGCTGGGCGGCAGTGTGTACGTGCGTAGCATGCACCATAAGTGCATACATGAGTATTTGTGCATAAGTGCATATGTGTGGGTAATTGATTGAAGTGTACAAGAATATGCATGTATGTGAATGTAAGGGCCTCGATGTGCGTATGTGTGTGTATGTTTATTGTAAGGCTGCTGCGACTGCTACTCACGTTCTCGCAATTCAGCGAATGCATCGCGTATATCATGTTGCAACATGCGGAATAGCGCACACGTATACATACAAGCGCAAATGAAAAATCCATCCGCAGCACTAAAGGAAAGCACTGTCATTGCGCCAGAGAGCGTCAGCATGAGGTATGTGGCAGGGTAATAGGGAAAATTGACAAGCATTTCCGGCAAACTGAAATATTTTGAAAAAAGGTTTAATGCAAACAACAAAGAAAAAGTGATTGAAAAAGTGCTTTGTAGTAAATTTATTGATTTTATTGTTGCAACGACAGCTGCTTGTCATAAGTTTTGACCTTTCATTTTAAAAATTATGCGAAACACATTGTGTATAGAGGAAACTGGGTAGAAAATACAAAAAAAAAAGAAAAAATATAAATATCAAATATTTTATATATAATATACATACGATGTGTGGCTATTGAGTAACCTGACTGACCACGCGACTCTTTTGCATTACATTGTTCGAAGTAGAGCTGGAAGTATTTTTCTGTTAGTGCTTCAGGTCGTGTGCTGTTTCCGCTTTGACAGTCTCAGCAACCGCAAATCTTGCTGGGATGCTGTACTGCGCTAGAAACCTCTTAAGTGTGTTCTAGTAGTGGTCGCCATTCGGCAGGCGACGGCAAGCCTACGAGTGCATTTCTGCTATCAAAAATCTCTTCATAAAAAACCATTTGCCGTTCGGAGTCGGCTGAAACCTTTAGGTCCCTCCATTTGGGGAAGAATATCAAGACGCACGCACAAATAAGAGGAGGAGCTTGATCAAATACCTAACAAATCGTTTATGCGCCAATTATTTATTTATTTTTTACCTTAAAGATTGTTTCAGACTTGTAGACAGTAAATCGAATTAGTACTACAGTATTTAAAAGTCCGCTGGCCGATGAATAATAGAGGTGAGAAAGAGACGGACTCCGTTCAGCATTTTCTATGTCCAATACGCGTTATACAAATATTTCTTATTAACCAGTTCATTATGAAACTCACAGTCTCCCTAAAGAAGTTGTCAGAATTCACCAAAATATCATAGTGAGATAAAGAATATGTTGGAGGAAGGCTCAGGTAATAATTCACTTTCAAAACAACCGATCCTGGTAGACTACGAATGAACTATTCCTCGAAATAATCCATCTAACCTAAACAAACTCAACAAAGCCAAAGTACAGTGAGATCGCGAAGATCGGCTTTTTTTTGTTCATCATCATCATATTTTGGCACTACAGCTCTTTCTGACCTTTGGCCTACTGCACGTGAAGCCTCCATACATCTGGACCGGTTGCGACTTTTTCCCATTCCTTATCTCAAGTTGATGTCCTCCTCTAGTTCGTCGGCCCATCTTGTTATCGGTCCATTTTCTTCTAATCCATGTTGTTCTCGGTCTTCCTCTTGCTCTAGTACTTAATGCTCAGCTTTCTACAACTTTCTTCTGCGCCCTCCTATATCCATTCTTGTTATATGACCCAACCAATTAACCGGTGCACTTTGATGAAACGTATAATATTTTCGCCATATTCAAGCTGGTCTAGCTCGTCAGCTCCAAAAATTTTTCTGAGTATTTCTGTTCGCGGGTCTGCGGTTTTGCTTTATCTGATACAGATCAAATTTGCATTGTCTGTTTAGTAGTTAGTGACACGTGCGATCTGTTAGCTACTTGAATTCTCTCATCAATGCTGAGACTTGTTGCATTGTCTCTACTAAGTTTGAAGATTAAGTAGGTAAAGGATTCCACAATTTCAAAAAAAAATCGCTAATTTCCAGTTTGTCTTATGTTGGCTTATTTTGCCTGGACTTCATCATATACTTCTTCTCATCATCGTTGATTTTAAGGCCAGTTCTACCAGCTGGAATTTCAATATCCGCGAAGGTTTTGGATGGGGCGTAGATGTTTTTTCTAACAATTGCTGGCAACCTCACATGAGAGTCTGCAATACTTTCCACACTGCTGGTGACCTGCACCGAATCCACTTCTATTGAAAGAAATAACGAATATGAATGATTTATTGGGCCATTTGGTGCACTGCTTCTTCTTTTTCTTTATTGGCGCGCGATAACAGATTAGGCAATTTTGGCCGAGTTTAACGAAGAGCACCAGTCGTTTCTATCTCGTACTAAGTCAGCACCAGTTGGACACACCAAGTGAAGCCAAATCCTTTTCCAACTAATTTTTCCAGCGCAACGATGATCTTCCATTATCAGTTGGTACTTCATCGAAAATTTACAGAGCCGAAGGGTTTGCATTCATTCGCACGATATCTTTCTCTCAAGCTCTCCAAGGGACGCCTCATTGTATGTTGGCATCGTCATAGTTTCTGTGCCATACAATAAGACGGGCATGATGAGAGACTTATAGTTTGTTAGTTTTATTCGTCGAGAGCGAACTTTGCTACTCAATTGCCTACTTAGTCCACAGTAGTATTTTTGGCAAGAGTGATTCTCCGTTGAATTTCTCCGAAGTCTCTTACTATATACTTAAAAATTATAACTGTCAACTGACTGTTTGTGTGACGACAAGAGGTACTTCGTTTTGTCCTCGTTCACTACCAGACCCATTCGCTTCAGTTTGGAAAAGGAGAACTAACAGTACCGGAGTTTAGGCCGGAGGTAGGAGATGGACATCACATGCCGGTATCAGAATGGGTATTTGTGCCACCGACCTGAGGCCGCTGATGTCAATATCATTAGCATACGGAAGCAATTTTACGCTCTTATAATATATTGAGCCTGAGCAATAGAGTGCTGCAGCTCGCACAATCTTTTCCAGCATCAGGTTAAAGAAATCACACGACAGCGAGTCACCTTATCTGAAACCTCGTTTGATATCAAATGGCTCGAAGAGGTCTCTCGTTTACTTCTCGTATTACTTTTACAGGGATACCTAATTCAGGCATCGCCGCATATAGCCAACTCATTTTCGTGCTGTTGATTCTCCTTTCATAGGTCTTTTCCAAAAATTAGCGTATTGTGAATATCTGGTCGATTGTCGATTTTCCTATGCGGACGCATTGCAACTCTTTCCTACTATCTACCGTTCAAAGGTATTGGGTGCTTTCTTCCATATAAAAAATGTGTAGCATTCGTTTGATGGAGAGAATTCACAAGAGCGTCAGCAAAGAAATAATTGATAAAAATCAAGGCAATTTTTGTGCTACTTCAGACCTATACCTTTTAGAAACTCTCACTTGTTTTACATTTGCGCAAAGTTTAGAATTTGCATTTATACGATTTTTATAGAGGTCTGAGCTATGTTTTCATAGAAAATTTTTTAAAATTAAATAAGAAACAAATAAATGGCCAAAACTTGCCAATAATTCCATGTGCCATGGGTATTGAATGCACTGCATACAGTATTATACACATAAAAACATACAGTTTCAGTTCGTTAAACTCAGCGCAAGCACTTTAAACTTACGTAACTTTGAAGGGCAGCAACAATTTCAATTCCAGTGACTGCCACTTGTAGTAGGCCATTTTCACCAGTGGCAAAATATTGAAAAACAAATTCGTTAAAGTACCAAATGCGAGCAACACAAGAGACAGCAACGATCCGTACGAGGCCAGTGGTTCCATGATGGGACGCCTTTCAAGGCTGATATCTGTAAAGCAAGAAAAGAAACCAAAATGTGTGAGAACAATAAAATTAAACAAAAACAACAAATTTTTGGGGTTATTCGGCCAAAACCGGAGAAATCCACATTTGTTGAATATTACTTTAATAGGCTTCCACTTTCCTAACTGCTGATTTTGTGCGTGTGTATGTACAAGCGTAACAGCATGTTGTTGGCACTTACCCTGCAACAACAGCATGCGCATTCTACAAATTGTACGATGCCAACGCTTGTGCCGCACAAACAACGTCATCATTTTCACTAGTGACATGACCTTGACAATGCCTGGAGTGAATGCCTCAAGCGCGCTAAAGAGATCGTCCAGATGAACAATGCCGTAAAAATTCTCACTGAAAGCACCTAAGGCGACCGCAAATGCATTCACGCAGAAACGCAACACCGTTAGCCAAGTGCGCGGCTGAGTGGGCGATTGTGGCCAGCAACCGGCAATGTGGGCCGCAAAGCGAGGGATGCGGAAAAAACTACTTTCGATTGGCAACTGTGGGCCCCACATACGGCGCATATTGTGATTGGCGACCAAGTACAGTGAAACCAGCGGCTG